>NW_027098941.1:0-133173 GCF_037042795.1 Molothrus aeneus | reverse complement strand
TAGAATAACCATGGAAAAGGCAGGAGAGTGGTAAAGTACTGTTTTCTCTAAGTCTGAAGGCTGCCCACACTGTGCCTGTGTGCTGCAGCTTGCATCTTCGCCTTTGGGAAGCTGCCGCTCGCCGATTCTCCCGGAGGCGAAGAAGCGGCTTCTTCGCACACAGAGCATTGTGGCGAGCGCAGGGAGCTCCTGAGAGCGGTTTGTGCCGAAAGAAGCCCGGGACCGGCACTTAGCTTCGGAGAGCTGCGTATCTGCGTCTTCTGCGTGTCTTGCCGCTCTACACTCAGCAAAAAGCTTTTCCACCATATCTTGCAAGGAGAAACTCTGCCAGGAAAGAAAACATCCAAAATCTTGTTCTAAAGCTTGCACGGGGGTCTGCAAAGAGTTTGGCAAGAATGAAAGGTAGTTGTCCAAAACTCGTTCTTTTCCAATAAAATAACCATGGAAAAGGCAGGAGAGTGGTAAAGTACTGTTTTCTCGAAGTCTGAAGGCTGCCCACACTGTGCCTGCGTGCTGCAGCTTGCATCTTCGCCTTTGGGAAGCTGCCGCTCGCCGATTCTCCCGGAGGCGAAGAAGCGGCTTCTTCGCACACAGAGCATTGTGGCGAGCGCAGGGAGCTCCTGAGAGCGGTTTGTGCCGAAAGAAGCCCGGGACCGGCACTTAGCTTCGGAGAGCTGCGTATCTGCGTCTTCTGCGTGTCTTGCCGCTCTACACTCAGCAAAAAGCTTTTCCACCATATCTTGCAAGGAGAAACTCTGCCAGGAAAGAAAACATCCAAAAATCTTGTTCTAAAGCTTGCACGGGGGTCTGCAAAGAGTTTGGCAAGAATGAAAGGTAGTTGTCCAAAACTCGTTCTTTTCCAATAGAATAACCATGAAAAAGGCAGGAGAGTGGTAAAGTACTGTTTTCTCTAAGTCTGAAGGCTGCCCACACTGTGCCTGTGTGGTGCAGCTTGCATCTTCGCCTTTGGGAAGCTGCCGCTCGCCGATTCTCCCGGAGGCGAAGAAGCGGCTTCTTCGCACACAGAGCATTGTGGCGAGCGCAGGGAGCTCCTGAGAGCGGTTTGTGCCGAAAGAAGCCCGGGACCGGCACTTAGCTTCGGAGAGCTGCGTATCTGCGTCTTCTGCGTGTCTTGCCGCTCTACACTCAGCAAAAAGCTTTTCCACCATATCTTGCAAGGAGAAACTCTGCCAGGAAAGAAAACATCCAAAATCTTGTTCTAAAGCTTGCACGGGGGTCTGCAAAGAGTTTGGCAAGAATGAAAGGTAGTTGTCCAAAACTCGTTCTTTTCCAATAGAATAACCATGGAAAAGGCAGGAGAGTGGTAAAGTACTGTTTTCTCTAAGTCTGAAGGCTGCCCACACTGTGCCTGTGTGGTGCAGCTTGCATCTTCGCCTTTGGGAAGCTGCCGCTCGCCGATTCTCCCGGAGGCGAAGAAGCGGCTTCTTCGCACACAGAGCATTGTGGCGAGCGCAGGGAGCTCCTGAGAGCGGTTTGTGCTGAAAGAAGCCCGGGACCGGCACTTAGCTTCGGAGAGCTGCGTATCTGCGTCTTCTGCGTGTCTTGCCGCTCTACACTCAGCAAAAAGCTTTTCCACCATATCTTGCAAGGAGAAACTCTGCCAGGAAAGAAAACATCCAAAATCTTGTTCTAAAGCTTGCACGGGGGTCTGCAAAGAGTTTGGCAAGAATGAAAGGTAGTTGTCCAAAACTCGTTCTTTTCCAATAGAATAACCATGGAAAAGGCAGGAGAGGGGTAAAGTACTGTTTTCTCTAAGTTTGAAGGCTGCCCACACTGTGCCTGTGTGCTGCAGCTTGCATCTTCGCCTTTGGGAAGCTGCCGCTCGCCGATTCTCCAGGAGGCGAAGAAGCGGCTTCTTCGCACACAGAGCATTGTGGCGAGCGCAGGGAGCTCCTGAGAGCGGTTTGTGCCGAAAGAAGCCCGGGACCGGCACTTAGCTTCGGAGAGCTGCGTATCTGCGTCTTCTGCGTGTCTTGCCGCTCTACACTCAGCAAAAAGCTTTTCCACCATATCTTGCAAGGAGAAACTCTGCCAGGAAAGAAAACATCCAAAATCTTCTTCTAAAGCTTGCACGGGGGTCTGCAAAGAGTTTGGCAAGAATGAAAGGTAGTTGTCCAAAACTCGTTCTTTTCCAATAGAATAACCATGGAAAAGGCAGGAGAGTGGTAAAGTACTGTTTTCTCGAAGTCTGAAGGCTGCCCACACTGTGCCTGCGTGCTGCAGCTTGCATCTTCGCCTTTGGGAAGCTGCCGCTCGCCGATTCTCCCGGAGGCGAAGAAGCGGCTTCTTCGCACACAGAGCATTGTGGCGAGCGCAGGGAGCTCCTGAGAGCGGTTTGTGCCGAAAGAAGCCCGGGACCGGCACTTAGCTTCGGAGAGCTGCGTATCTGCGTCTTCTGCGTGTCTTGCCGCTCTACACTCAGCAAAAAGCTTTTCCACCATATCTTGCAAGGAGAAACTCTGCCAGGAAAGAAAACATCCAAAATCTTGTTCTAAAGCTTGCAAGGGGGTCTGCAAAGCGTTTGGCAAGAATGAAAGGTAGTTGTCCAAAACTCGTTCTTTTCCAATAGAATAACCATGGAAAAGGCAGGAGAGTGGTAAAGTACTGTTTTCTCTAAGTCTGAAGGCTGCCCACACTGTGCCTGTGTGGTGCAGCTTGCATCTTCGCCTGTGGGAAGCTGCCGCTCGCCGATTCTCCCGGAGGCGAAGAAGCGGCTTCTTCGCACACAGAGCATTGTGGCGAGCGCAGGGAGCTCCTGAGAGCGGTTTGTGCCGAAAGAAGCCCGGGACCGGCACTTAGCTTCGGAGAGCTGCGTATCTGCGTCTTCTGCGTGTCTTGCCGCTCTACACTCAGCAAAAAGCTTTTCCACCATATCTTGCAAGGAGAAACTCTGCCAGGAAAGAAAACATCCAAAATCTTGTTCTAAAGCTTGCACGGGGGTCTGCAAAGAGTTTGGCAAGAATGAAAGGTAGTTGTCCAAAACTCGTTCTTTTCCAATAGAATAACCATGGAAAAGGCAGGAGAGTGGTAAAGTACTGTTTTCTCTAAGTCTGAAGGCTGCCCACACTGTGCCTGTGTGCTGCAGCTTGCATCTTCGCCTTTGGGAAGCTGCCGCTCGCCGATTCTCCCGGAGGCGAAGAAGCGGCTTCTTCGCACACAGAGCATTGTGGCGAGCGCAGGGAGCTCCTGAGAGCGGTTTGTGCCGAAAGAAGCCCGGGACCGGCACTTAGCTTCGGAGAGCTGCGTATCTGCGTCTTCTGCGTGTCTTGCCGCTCTACACTCAGCAAAAAGCTTTTCCACCATATCTTGCAAGGAGAAACTCTGCCAGGAAAGAAAACATCCAAAATCTTGTTCTAAAGCTTGCACGGGGGTCTGCAAAGAGTTTGGCAAGAATGAAAGGTAGTTGTCCAAAACTCGTTCTTTTCCAATAGAATAACCATGGAAAAGGCAGGAGAGTGGTAAAGTACTGTTTTCTCTAAGTCTGAAGGCTGCCCACACTGTGCCTGTGTGCTGCAGCTTGCATCTTCGCCTTTGGGAAGCTGCCGCTCGCCGATTCTCCCGGAGGCGAAGAAGCGGCTTCTTCGCACACAGAGCATTGTGGCGAGCGCAGGGAGCTCCTGAGAGCGGTTTGTGCCGAAAGAAGCCCGGGACCGGCACTTAGCTTCGGAGAGCTGCGTATCTGCGTCTTCTGCGTGTCTTGCCGCTCTACACTCAGCAAAAAGCTTTTCCACCATATCTTGCAAGGAGAAACTCTGCCAGGAAAGAAAACATCCAAAATCTTCTTCTAAAGCTTGCATGGGGGTCTGCAAAGAGTTTGGCAAGAATGAAAGGTAGTTGTCCAAAACTCGTTCTTTTCCAATAGAATAACCATGGAAAAGGCAGGAGAGTGGTAAAGTACTGTTTTCTCGAAGTCTGAAGGCTGCCCACACTGTGCCTGTGTGCTGCAGCTTGCATCTTCGCCTTTGGGAAGCTGCCGCTCGCCGATTCTCCCGGAGGCGAAGAAGCGGCTTCTTCGCACACAGAGCATTGTGGCGAGCGCAGGGAGCTCCTGAGAGCGGTTTGTGCCGAAAGAAGCCCGGGACCGGCACTTAGCTTCGGAGAGCTGCGTATCTGCGTCTTCTGCGTGTCTTGCCGCTCTACACTCAGCAAAAAGCTTTTCCACCATATCTTGCAAGGAGAAACTCTGCCAGGAAAGAAAACATCCAAAATCTTCTTCTAAAGCTTGCACGGGGGTCTGCAAAGAGTTTGGCAAGAATGAAAGGTAGTTGTCCAAAACTCGTTCTTTTCCAATAGAATAACCATGGAAAAGGCAGGAGAGTGGTAAAGTACTGTTTTCTCGAAGTCTGAAGGCTGCCCACACTGTGCCTGTGTGCTGCAGCTTGCATCTTCGCCTTTGGGAAGCTGCCGCTCGCCGATTCTCCCGGAGGCGAAGAAGCGGCTTCTTCGCACACAGAGCATTGTGGCGAGCGCAGGGAGCTCCTGAGAGCGGTTTGTGCCGAAAGAAGCCCGGGACCGGCACTTAGCTTCGGAGAGCTGCGTATCTGCGTCTTCTGCGTGTCTTGCCGCTCTACACTCAGCCAAAAGCTTTTCCACCATATCTTGCAAGGAGAAACTCTGCCAGGAAAGAAAACATCCAAAATCTTCTTCTAAAGCTTGCACGGGGGTCTGCAAAGAGTTTGGCAAGAATGAAAGGTAGTTGTCCAAAACTCATTCTTTTCCAATAGAATAACCATGGAAAAGGCAGGAGAGTGGTAAAGTACTGTTTTCTCTAAGTCTGAAGGCTGCCCACACTGTGCCTGTGTGCTGCAGCTTGCATCTTCGCCTTTGGGAAGCTGCCGCTCGCCGATTCTCCCGGAGGCGAAGAAGCGGCTTCTTCGCACACAGAGCATTGTGGCGAGCGCAGGGAGCTCCTGAGAGCGGTTTGTGCCGAAAGAAGCCCGGGACCGGCACTTAGCTTCGGAGAGCTGCGTATCTGCGTCTTCTGCGTGTCTTGCCGCTCTACACTCAGCAAAAAGCTTTTCCACCATATCTTGCAAGGAGAAACTCTGCCAGGAAAGAAAACATCCAAAATCTTGTTCTAAAGCTTGCACGGGGGTCTGCAAAGAGTTTGGCAAGAATGAAAGGTAGTTGTCCAAAACTCGTTCTTTTCCAATAGAATAACCATGGAAAAGGCAGGAGAGTGGTAAAGTACTGTTTTCTCTAAGTCTGAAGGCTGCCCACACTGTGCCTGTGTGGTGCAGCTTGCATCTTCGCCTTTGGGAAGCTGCCGCTCGCCGATTCTCCAGGAGGCGAAGAAGCTGCTTCTTCGCACACAGAGCATTGTGGCGAGCGCAGGGAGCTCCTGAGAGCGGTTTGTGCCGAAAGAAGCCCGGGACCGGCACTTAGCTTCGGAGAGCTGCGTATCTGCGTCTTCTGCGTGTCTTGCCGCTCTACACTCAGCAAAAAGCTTTTCCACCATATCTTGCAAGGAGAAACTCTGCCAGGAAAGAAAACATCCAAAATCTTGTTCTAAAGCTTGCACGGGGGTCTGCAAAGAGTTTGGCAAGAATGAAAGGTAGTTGTCCAAAACTCGTTCTTTTCCAATAGAATAACCATGAAAAAGGCAGGAGAGTGGTAAAGTACTGTTTTCTCTAAGTCTGAAGGCTGCCCACACTGTGCCTGTGTGGTGCAGCTTGCATCTTCGCCTTTGGGAAGCTGCCGCTCGCCGATTCTCCCGGAGGCGAAGAAGCGGCTTCTTCGCACACAGAGCATTGTGGCGAGCGCAGGGAGCTCCTGAGAGCGGTTTGGGCCGAAAGAAGCCCGGGACCGGCACTTAGCTTCGGAGAGCTGCGTATCTGCGTCTTCTGCGTGTCTTGCCGCTCTACACTCAGTAAAAAGCTTTTCCACCATATCTTGCAAGGAGAAACTCTGCCAGGAAAGAAAACATCCAAAATCTTGTTCTAAAGCTTGCACGGGGGTCTGCAAAGAGTTTGGCAAGAATGAAAGGTAGTTGTCCAAAACTCGTTCTTTTCCAATAGAATAACCATGGAAAAGGCAGGAGAGGGGTAAAGTACTGTTTTCTCTAAGTTTGAAGGCTGCCCACACTGTGCCTGTGTGCTGCAGCTTGCATCTTCGCCTTTGGGAAGCTGCCGCTCGCCGATTCTCCAGGAGGCGAAGAAGCGGCTTCTTCGCACACAGAGCATTGTGGCGAGCGCAGGGAGCTCCTGAGAGCGGTTTGTGCCGAAAGAAGCCCGGGACCGGCACTTAGCTTCGGAGAGCTGCGTATCTGCGTCTTCTGCGTGTCTTGCCGCTCTACACTCAGCAAAAAGCTTTTCCACCATATCTTGCAAGGAGAAACTCTGCCAGGAAAGAAAACATCCAAAATCTTGTTCTAAAGCTTGCACGGGGGTCTGCAAAGAGTTTGGCAAGAATGAAAGGTAGTTGTCCAAAACTCGTTCTTTTCCAATAGAATAACCATGGAAAAGGCAGGAGAGTGGTAAAGTACTGTTTTCTCTAAGTCTGAAGGCTGCCCACACTGTGCCTGTGTGCTGCAGCTTGCATCTTCGCCTTTGGGAAGCTGCCGCTCGCCGATTCTCCCGGAGGCGAAGAAGCGGCTTCTTCGCACACAGAGCATTGTGGCGAGCGCAGGGAGCTCCTGAGAGCGGTTTGTGCCGAAAGAAGCCCGGGACCGGCACTTAGCTTCGGAGAGCTGCGTATCTGCGTCTTCTGCGTGTCTTGCCGCTCTACACTCAGCAAAAAGCTTTTCCACCATATCTTGCAAGGAGAAACTCTGCCAGGAAAGAAAACATCCAAAATCTTGTTCTAAAGCTTGCAAGGGGGTCTGCAAAGCGTTTGGCAAGAATGAAAGGTAGTTGTCCAAAACTCGTTCTTTTCCAATAGAATAACCATGGAAAAGGCAGGAGAGTGGTAAAGTACTGTTTTCTCTAAGTCTGAAGGCTGCCCACACTGTGCCTGTGTGCTGCAGCTTGCATCTTCGCCTTTGGGAAGCTGCCGCTCGCCGATTTTCCAGGAGGCGAAGAAGCGGCTTCTTCGCACACAGAGCATTGTGGCGAGCGCAGGGAGCTCCTGAGAGCGGTTTGTGCCGAAAGAAGCCCAGGACCGGCACTTAGCTTCGGAGAGCTGCGTATCTGCGTCTTCTGCGTGTCTTGCCGCTCTACACTCAGCAAAAAGCTTTTCCACCATATCTTGCAAGGAGAAACTCTGCCAGGAAAGAAAACATCCAAAATCTTGTTCTAAAGCTTGCACGGGGGTCTGCAAAGAGTTTGGCAAGAATGAAAGGTAGTTGTCCAAAACTCGTTCTTTTCCAATAGAATAACCATGGAAAAGGCAGGAGAGTGGTAAAGTACTGTTTTCTCTAAGTCTGAAGGCTGCCCACACTGTGCCTGTGTGCTGCAGCTTGCATCTTCGCCTTTGGGAAGCTGCCGCTCGCCGATTCTCCCGGAGGCGAAGAAGCGGCTTCTTCGCACACAGAGCATTGTGGCGAGCGCAGGGAGCTCCTGAGAGCGGTTTGTGCCGAAAGAAGCCCGGGACCGGCACTTAGCTTCGGAGAGCTGCGTATCTGCGTCTTCTGCGTGTCTTGCCGCTCTACACTCAGCAAAAAGCTTTTCCACCATATCTTGCAAGGAGAAACTCTGCCAGGAAAGAAAACATCCAAAATCTTGTTCTAAAGCTTGCAAGGGGGTCTGCAAAGCGTTTGGCAAGAATGAAAGGTAGTTGTCCAAAACTCGTTCTTTTCCAATAGAATAACCATGGAAAAGGCAGGAGAGTGGTAAAGTACTGTTTTCTCTAAGTCTGAAGGCTGCCCACACTGTGCCTGCGTGCTGCAGCTTGCATCTTCGCCTTTGGGAAGCTGCCGCTCGCCGATTCTCCCGGAGGCGAAGAAGCGGCTTCTTCGCACACAGAGCATTGTGGCGAGCGCAGGGAGCTCCTGAGAGCGGTTTGTGCCGAAAGAAGCCCGGGACCGGCACTTAGCTTCGGAGAGCTGCGTATCTGCGTCTTCTGCGTGTCTTGCCGCTCTACACTCAGCAAAAAGCTTTTCCACCATATCTTGCAAGGAGAAACTCTGCCAGGAAAGAAAACATCCAAAATCTTGTTCTAAAGCTTGCACGGGGGTCTGCAAAGAGTTTGGCAAGAATGAAAGGTAGTTGTCCAAAACTCGTTCTTTTCCAATAGAATAACCATGGAAAAGGCAGGAGAGTGGTAAAGTACTGTTTTCTCTAAGTCCGAAGGCTGCCCACACTGTGCCTGTGTGCTGCAGCTTGCATCTTCGCCTTTGGGAAGCTGCCGCTCGCCGATTCTCCCGGAGGCGAAGAAGCGGCTTCTTCGCACACAGAGCATTGTGGCGAGCGCAGGGAGCTCCTGAGAGCGGTTTGTGCCGAAAGAAGCCCGGGACCGGCACTTAGCTTCGGAGAGCTGCGTATCTGCGTCTTCTGCGTGTCTTGCCGCTCTACACTCAGCAAAAAGCTTTTCCATCATATCTTGCAAGGAGAAACTCTGCCAGGAAAGAAAACATCCAAAATCTTGTTCTAAAGCTTGCACGGGGGTCTGCAAAGAGTTTGGCAAGAATGAAAGGTAGTTGTCCAAAACTCGTTCTTTTCCAATAGAATAACCATGGAAAAGGCAGGAGAGTGGTAAAGTACTGTTTTCTCTAAGTCTGAAGGCTGCCCACACTGTGCCTGTGTGGTGCAGCTTGCATCTTCGCCTTTGGGAAGCTGCCGCTCGCCGATTCTCCCGGAGGCGAAGAAGCGGCTTCTTCGCACACAGAGCATTGTGGCGAGCGCAGGGAGCTCCTGAGAGCGGTTTGTGCCGAAAGAAGCCCGGGACCGGCACTTAGCTTCGGAGAGCTGCGTATCTGCGTCTTCTGCGTGTCTTGCCGCTCTACACTCAGCAAAAAGCTTTTCCACCATATCTTGCAAGGAGAAACTCTGCCAGGAAAGAAAACATCCAAAATCTTCTTCTAAAGCTTGCACGGGGGTCTGCAAAGAGTTTGGCAAGAATGAAAGGTAGTTGTCCAAAACTCGTTCTTTTCCAATAGAATAACCATGGAAAAGGCAGGAGAGTGGTAAAGTACTGTTTTCTCGAAGTCTGAAGGCTGCCCACACTGTGCCTGTGTGCTGCAGCTTGCATCTTCGCCTTTGGGAAGCTGCCGCTCGCCGATTCTCCCGGAGGCGAAGAAGCGGCTTCTTCGCACACAGAGCATTGTGGCGAGCGCAGGGAGCTCCTGAGAGCGGTTTGTGCCGAAAGAAGCCCGGGACCGGCACTTAGCTTCGGAGAGCTGCGTATCTGCGTCTTCTGCGTGTCTTGCCGCTCTACACTCAGCAAAAAGCTTTTCCACCATATCTTGCAAGGAGAAACTCTGCCAGGAAAGAAAACATCCAAAATCTTCTTCTAAAGCTTGCACGGGGGTCTGCAAAGAGTTTGGCAAGAATGAAAGGTAGTTGTCCAAAACTCGTTCTTTTCCAATAGAATAACCATGGAAAAGGCAGGAGAGTGGTAAAGTACTGTTTTCTCGAAGTCTGAAGGCTGCCCACACTGTGCCTGTGTGCTGCAGCTTGCATCTTCGCCTTTGGGAAGCTGCCGCTCGCCGATTCTCCCGGAGGCGAAGAAGCGGCTTCTTCGCACACAGAGCATTGTGGCGAGCGCAGGGAGCTCCTGAGAGCGGTTTGTGCCGAAAGAAGCCCGGGACCGGCACTTAGCTTCGGAGAGCTGCGTATCTGCGTCTTCTGCGTGTCTTGCCGCTCTACACTCAGCAAAAAGCTTTTCCACCATATCTTGCAAGGAGAAACTCTGCCAGGAAAGAAAACATCCAAAATCTTGTTCTAAAGCTTGCACGGGGGTCTGCAAAGAGTTTGGCAAGAATGAAAGGTAGTTGTCCAAAACTCGTTCTTTTCCAATAGAATAACCATGGAAAAGGCAGGAGAGTGGTAAAGTACTGTTTTCTCTAAGTCTGAAGGCTGCCCACACTGTGCCTGCGTGCTGCAGCTTGCATCTTCGCCTTTGGGAAGCTGCCGCTCGCCGATTCTCCCGGAGGCGAAGAAGCGGCTTCTTCGCACACAGAGCATTGTGGCGAGCGCAGGGAGCTCCTGAGAGCGGTTTGTGCCGAAAGAAGCCCGGGACCGGCACTTAGCTTCGGAGAGCTGCGTATCTGCGTCTTCTGCGTGTCTTGCCGCTCTACACTCAGCAAAAAGCTTTTCCACCATATCTTGCAAGGAGAAACTCTGCCAGGAAAGAAAACATCCAAAATCTTGTTCTAAAGCTTGCATGGGGGTCTGCAAAGAGTTTGGCAAGAATGAAAGGTAGTTGTCCAAAACTCGTTCTTTTCCAATAGAATAACCATGGAAAAGGCAGGAGAGTGGTAAAGTACTGTTTTCTCGAAGTCTGAAGGCTGCCCACACTGTGCCTGTGTGCTGCAGCTTGCATCTTCGCCTTTGGGAAGCTGCCGCTCGCCGATTCTCCCGGAGGCGAAGAAGCGGCTTCTTCGCACACAGAGCATTGTGGCGAGCGCAGGGAGCTCCTGAGAGCGGTTTGTGCCGAAAGAAGCCCGGGACCGGCACTTAGCTTCGGAGAGCTGCGTATCTGCGTCTTCTGCGTGTCTTGCCGCTCTACACTCAGCAAAAAGCTTTTCCACCATATCTTGCAAGGAGAAACTCTGCCAGGAAAGAAAACATCCAAAATCTTCTTCTAAAGCTTGCACGGGGGTCTGCAAAGAGTTTGGCAAGAATGAAAGGTAGTTGTCCAAAACTCGTTCTTTTCCAATAGAATAACCATGGAAAAGGCAGGAGAGTGGTAAAGTACTGTTTTCTCGAAGTCTGAAGGCTGCCCACACTGTGCCTGTGTGCTGCAGCTTGCATCTTCGCCTTTGGGAAGCTGCCGCTCGCCGATTCTCCCGGAGGCGAAGAAGCGGCTTCTTCGCACACAGAGCATTGTGGCGAGCGCAGGGAGCTCCTGAGAGCGGTTTGTGCCGAAAGAAGCCCGGGACCGGCACTTAGCTTCGGAGAGCTGCGTATCTGCGTCTTCTGCGTGTCTTGCCGCTCTACACTCAGCCAAAAGCTTTTCCACCATATCTTGCAAGGAGAAACTCTGCCAGGAAAGAAAACATCCAAAATCTTCTTCTAAAGCTTGCACGGGGGTCTGCAAAGAGTTTGGCAAGAATGAAAGGTAGTTGTCCAAAACTCATTCTTTTCCAATAGAATAACCATGGAAAAGGCAGGAGAGTGGTAAAGTACTGTTTTCTCTAAGTCTGAAGGCTGCCCACACTGTGCCTGTGTGCTGCAGCTTGCATCTTCGCCTTTGGGAAGCTGCCGCTCGCCGATTCTCCCGGAGGCGAAGAAGCGGCTTCTTCGCACACAGAGCATTGTGGCGAGCGCAGGGAGCTCCTGAGAGCGGTTTGTGCCGAAAGAAGCCCGGGACCGGCACTTAGCTTCGGAGAGCTGCGTATCTGCGTCTTCTGCGTGTCTTGCCGCTCTACACTCAGCAAAAAGCTTTTCCACCATATCTTGCAAGGAGAAACTCTGCCAGGAAAGAAAACATCCAAAATCTTGTTCTAAAGCTTGCACGGGGGTCTGCAAAGAGTTTGGCAAGAATGAAAGGTAGTTGTCCAAAACTCGTTCTTTTCCAATAGAATAACCATGGAAAAGGCAGGAGAGTGGTAAAGTACTGTTTTCTCTAAGTCTGAAGGCTGCCCACACTGTGCCTGTGTGGTGCAGCTTGCATCTTCGCCTTTGGGAAGCTGCCGCTCGCCGATTCTCCAGGAGGCGAAGAAGCTGCTTCTTCGCACACAGAGCATTGTGGCGAGCGCAGGGAGCTCCTGAGAGCGGTTTGTGCCGAAAGAAGCCCGGGACCGGCACTTAGCTTCGGAGAGCTGCGTATCTGCGTCTTCTGCGTGTCTTGCCGCTCTACACTCAGCAAAAAGCTTTTCCACCATATCTTGCAAGGAGAAACTCTGCCAGGAAAGAAAACATCCAAAATCTTGTTCTAAAGCTTGCACGGGGGTCTGCAAAGAGTTTGGCAAGAATGAAAGGTAGTTGTCCAAAACTCGTTCTTTTCCAATAGAATAACCATGAAAAAGGCAGGAGAGTGGTAAAGTACTGTTTTCTCTAAGTCTGAAGGCTGCCCACACTGTGCCTGTGTGCTGCAGCTTGCATCTTCGCCTTTGGGAAGCTGCCGCTCGCCGATTCTCCCGGAGGCGAAGAAGCGGCTTCTTCGCACACAGAGCATTGTGGCGAGCGCAGGGAGCTCCTGAGAGCGGTTTGTGCCGAAAGAAGCCCGGGACCGGCACTTAGCTTCGGAGAGCTGCGTATCTGCGTCTTCTGCGTGTCTTGCCGCTCTACACTCAGCAAAAAGCTTTTCCACCATATCTTGCAAGGAGAAACTCTGCCAGGAAAGAAAACATCCAAAATCTTGTTCTAAAGCTTGCACGGGGGTCTGCAAAGAGTTTGGCAAGAATGAAAGGTAGTTGTCCAAAACTCGTTCTTTTCCAATAGAATAACCATGGAAAAGGCAGGAGAGTGGTAAAGTACTGTTTTCTCTAAGTCTGAAGGCTGCCCACACTGTGCCTGTGTGGTGCAGCTTGCATCTTCGCCTTTGGGAAGCTGCCGCTCGCCGATTCTCCAGGAGGCGAAGAAGCTGCTTCTTCGCACACAGAGCATTGTGGCGAGCGCAGGGAGCTCCTGAGAGCGGTTTGTGCCGAAAGAAGCCCGGGACCGGCACTTAGCTTCGGAGAGCTGCGTATCTGCGTCTTCTGCGTGTCTTGCCGCTCTACACTCAGCCAAAAGCTTTTCCACTATATCTTGCAAGGAGAAACTCTGCCAGGAAAGAAAACATCCAAAATCTTGTTCTAAAGCTTGCAAGGGGGTCTGCAAAGCGTTTGGCAAGAATGAAAGGTAGTTGTCCAAAACTCGTTCTTTTCCAATAGAATAACCATGGAAAAGGCAGGAGAGTGGTAAAGTACTGTTTTCTCGAAGTCTGAAGGCTGCCCACACTGTGCCTGTGTGCTGCAGCTTGCATCTTCGCCTGTGGGAAGCTGCCGCTCGCCGATTCTCCCGGAGGCGAAGAAGCGGCTTCTTCGCACACAGAGCATTGTGGCGAGCGCAGGGAGCTCCTGAGAGCGGTTTGTGCCGAAAGAAGCCCGGGACCGGCACTTAGCTTCGGAGAGCTGCGTATCTGCGTCTTCTGCGTGTCTTGCCGCTCTACACTCAGTAAAAAGCTTTTCCACCATATCTTGCATGGAGAAACTCTGCCCGGAAAGAAAACATCCAAAATCTTGTTCTAAAGCTTGCACGGGGGTCTGCAAAGAGTTTGGCAAGAATGAAAGGTAGTTGTCCAAAACTCGTTCTTTTCCAATAGAATAACCATGGAAAAGGCAGGAGAGTGGTAAAGTACTGTTTTCTCTAAGTCTGAAGGCTGCCCACACTGTGCCTGTGTGCTGCAGCTTGCATCTTCGCCTTTGGGAAGCTGCCGCTCGCCGATTCTCCAGGAGGCGAAGAAGCTGCTTCTTCGCACACAGAGCATTGTGGCGAGCGCAGGGAGCTCCTGAGAGCGGTTTGTGCCGAAAGAAGCCCGGGACCGGCACTTAGCTTCGGAGAGCTGCGTATCTGCGTCTTCTGCGTGTCTTGCCGCTCTACACTCAGCAAAAAGCTTTTCCACCATATCTTGCAAGGAGAAACTCTGCCAGGAAAGAAAACATCCAAAATCTTGTTCTAAAGCTTGCAAGGGGGTCTGCAAAGCGTTTGGCAAGAATGAAAGGTAGTTGTCCAAAACTCGTTCTTTTCCAATAGAATAACCATGGAAAAGGCAGGAGAGTGGTAAAGTACTGTTTTCTCTAAGTCTGAAGGCTGCCCACACTGTGCCTGTGTGGTGCAGCTTGCATCTTCGCCTGTGGGAAGCTGCCGCTCGCCGATTCTCCCGGAGGCGAAGAAGCGGCTTCTTCGCACACAGAGCATTGTGGCGAGCGCAGGGAGCTCCTGAGAGCGGTTTGTGCCGAAAGAAGCCCGGGACCGGCACTTAGCTTCGGAGAGCTGCGTATCTGCGTCTTCTGCGTGTCTTGCCGCTCTACACTCAGCAAAAAGCTTTTCCACCATATCTTGCAAGGAGAAACTCTGCCAGGAAAGAAAACATCCAAAATCTTGTTCTAAAGCTTGCACGGGGGTCTGCAAAGAGTTTGGCAAGAATGAAAGGTAGTTGTCCAAAACTCGTTCTTTTCCAATAAAATAACCATGGAAAAGGCAGGAGAGTGGTAAAGTACTGTTTTCTCTAAGTCTGAAGGCTGCCCACACTGTGCCTGTGTGGTGCAGCTTGCATCTTCGCCTGTGGGAAGCTGCCGCTCGCCGATTCTCCCGGAGGCGAAGAAGCGGCTTCTTCGCACACAGAGCATTGTGGCGAGCGCAGGGAGCTCCTGAGAGCGGTTTGTGCCGAAAGAAGCCCGGGACCGGCACTTAGCTTCGGAGAGCTGCGTATCTGCGTCTTCTGCGTGTCTTGCCGCTCTACACTCAGCAAAAAGCTTTTCCACCATATCTTGCAAGGAGAAACTCTGCCAGGAAAGAAAACATCCAAAATCTTGTTCTAAAGCTTGCACGGGGGTCTGCAAAGAGTTTGGCAAGAATGAAAGGTAGTTGTCCAAAACTCGTTCTTTTCCAATAAAATAACCATGGAAAAGGCAGGAGAGTGGTAAAGTACTGTTTTCTCGAAGTCTGAAGGCTGCCCACACTGTGCCTGCGTGCTGCAGCTTGCATCTTCGCCTTTGGGAAGCTGCCGCTCGCCGATTCTCCCGGAGGCGAAGAAGCGGCTTCTTCGCACACAGAGCATTGTGGCGAGCGCAGGGAGCTCCTGAGAGCGGTTTGTGCCGAAAGAAGCCCGGGACCGGCACTTAGCTTCGGAGAGCTGCGTATCTGCGTCTTCTGCGTGTCTTGCCGCTCTACACTCAGCAAAAAGCTTTTCCACCATATCTTGCAAGGAGAAACTCTGCCAGGAAAGAAAACATCCAAAATCTTGTTCTAAAGCTTGCACGGGGGTCTGCAAAGAGTTTGGCAAGAATGAAAGGTAGTTGTCCAAAACTCGTTCTTTTCCAATAGAATAACCATGAAAAAGGCAGGAGAGTGGTAAAGTACTGTTTTCTCTAAGTCTGAAGGCTGCCCACACTGTGCCTGTGTGCTGCAGCTTGCATCTTCGCCTTTGGGAAGCTGCCGCTCGCCGATTCTCCCGGAGGCGAAGAAGCGGCTTCTTCGCACACAGAGCATTGTGGCGAGCGCAGGGAGCTCCTGAGAGCGGTTTGTGCCGAAAGAAGCCCGGGACCGGCACTTAGCTTCGGAGAGCTGCGTATCTGCGTCTTCTGCGTGTCTTGCCGCTCTACACTCAGCAAAAAGCTTTTCCACCATATCTTGCAAGGAGAAACTCTGCCTGGAAAGAAAACATCCAAAATCTTGTTCTAAAGCTTGCACGGGGGTCTGCAAAGAGTTTGGCAAGAATGAAAGGTAGTTGTCCAAAACTCGTTCTTTTCCAATAGAATAACCATGAAAAAGGCAGGAGAGTGGTAAAGTACTGTTTTCTCGAAGTCTGAAGGCTGCCCACACTGTGCCTGTGTGCTGCAGCTTGCATCTTCGCCTTTGGGAAGCTGCCGCTCGCCGATTCTCCCGGAGGCGAAGAAGCGGCTTCTTCGCACACAGAGCATTGTGGCGAGCGCAGGGAGCTCCTGAGAGCGGTTTGTGCCGAAAGAAGCCCGGGACCGGCACTTAGCTTCGGAGAGCTGCGTATCTGCGTCTTCTGCGTGTCTTGCCGCTCTACACTCAGCAAAAAGCTTTTCCACCATATCTTGCAAGGAGAAACTCTGCCAGAAAGAAAACATCCAAAATCTTGTTCTAAAGCTTGCACGGGGGTCTGCAAAGAGTTTGGCAAGAATGAAAGGTAGTTGTCCAAAACTCGTTCTTTTCCAATAGAATAACCATGGAAAAGGCAGGAGAGTGGTAAAGTACTGTTTTCTCTAAGTCTGAAGGCTGCCCACACTGTGCCTGCGTGCTGCAGCTTGCATCTTCGCCTTTGGGAAGCTGCCGCTCGCCGATTCTCCCGGAGGCGAAGAAGCGGCTTCTTCGCACACAGAGCATTGTGGCGAGCGCAGGGAGCTCCTGAGAGCGGTTTGTGCCGAAAGAAGCCCGGGACCGGCACTTAGCTTCGGAGAGCTGCGTATCTGCGTCTTCTGCGTGTCTTGCCGCTCTACACTCAGCAAAAAGCTTTTCCACCATATCTTGCAAGGAGAAACTCTGCCTGGAAAGAAAACATCCAAAATCTTGTTCTAAAGCTTGCACGGGGGTCTGCAAAGAGTTTGGCAAGAATGAAAGGTAGTTGTCCAAAACTCGTTCTTTTCCAATAGAATAACCATGGAAAAGGCAGGAGAGTGGTAAAGTACTGTTTTCTCGAAGTCTGAAGGCTGCCCACACTGTGCCTGCGTGCTGCAGCTTGCATCTTCGCCTTTGGGAAGCTGCCGCTCGCCGATTCTCCCGGAGGCGAAGAAGCGGCTTCTTCGCACACAGAGCATTGTGGCGAGCGCAGGGAGCTCCTGAGCGCGGTTTGTGCCGAAAGAAGCCCGGGACCGGCACTTAGCTTCGGAGAGCTGCGTATCTGCGTCTTCTGCGTGTCTTGCCGCTCTACACTCAGCAAAAAGCTTTTCCACCATATCTTGCAAGGAGAAACTCTGCCAGGAAAGAAAACATCCAAAATCTTGTTCTAAAGCTTGCACGGGGGTCTGCAAAGAGTTTGGCAAGAATGAAAGGTAGTTGTCCAAAACTCGTTCTTTTCCAATAGAATAACCATGGAAAAGGCAGGAGAGTGGTAAAGTACTGTTTTCTCTAAGTCTGAAGGCTGCCCACACTGTGCCTGTGTGGTGCAGCTTGCATCTTCGCCTGTGGGAAGCTGCCGCTCGCCGATTCTCCCGGAGGCGAAGAAGCGGCTTCTTCGCACACAGAGCATTGTGGCGAGCGCAGGGAGCTCCTGAGAGCGGTTTGTGCTGAAAGAAGCCCGGGACCGGCACTTAGCTTCGGAGAGCTGCGTATCTGCGTCTTCTGCGTGTCTTGCCGCTCTACACTCAGTAAAAAGCTTTTCCACCATATCTTGCAAGGAGAAACTCTGCCAGGAAAGAAAACATCCAAAATCTTGTTCTAAAGCTTGCACGGGGGTCTGCAAAGAGTTTGGCAAGAATGAAAGGTAGTTGTCCAAAACTCGTTCTTTTCCAATAGAATAACCATGGAAAAGGCAGGAGAGTGGTAAAGTACTGTTTTCTCTAAGTCTGAAGGCTGCCCACACTGTGCCTGTGTGCTGCAGCTTGCATCTTCGCCTTTGGGAAGCTGCCGCTCGCCGATTCTCCCGGAGGCGAAGAAGCGGCTTCTTCGCACACAGAGCATTGTGGCGAGCGCAGGGAGCTCCTGAGAGCGGTTTGTGCCGAAAGAAGCCCGGGACCGGCACTTAGCTTCGGAGAGCTGCGTATCTGCGTCTTCTGCGTGTCTTGCCGCTCTACACTCAGCAAAAAGCTTTTCCACCATATCTTGCAAGGAGAAACTCTGCCAGGAAAGAAAACATCCAAAATCTTGTTCTAAAGCTTGCACGGGGGTCTGCAAAGAGTTTGGCAAGAATGAAAGGTAGTTGTCCAAAACTCGTTCTTTTCCAATAAAATAACCATGGAAAAGGCAGGAGAGTGGTAAAGTACTGTTTTCTCGAAGTCTGAAGGCTGCCCACACTGTGCCTGCGTGCTGCAGCTTGCATCTTCGCCTTTGGGAAGCTGCCGCTCGCCGATTCTCCCGGAGGCGAAGAAGCGGCTTCTTCGCACACAGAGCATTGTGGCGAGCGCAGGGAGCTCCTGAGAGCGGTTTGTGCCGAAAGAAGCCCGGGACCGGCACTTAGCTTCGGAGAGCTGCGTATCTGCGTCTTCTGCGTGTCTTGCCGCTCTACACTCAGCAAAAAGCTTTTCCACCATATCTTGCAAGGAGAAACTCTGCCAGGAAAGAAAACATCCAAAATCTTGTTCTAAAGCTTGCACGGGGGTCTGCAAAGAGTTTGGCAAGAATGAAAGGTAGTTGTCCAAAACTCGTTCTTTTCCAATAGAATAACCATGAAAAAGGCAGGAGAGTGGTAAAGTACTGTTTTCTCTAAGTCTGAAGGCTGCCCACACTGTGCCTGTGTGGTGCAGCTTGCATCTTCGCCTTTGGGAAGCTGCCGCTCGCCGATTCTCCCGGAGGCGAAGAAGCGGCTTCTTCGCACACAGAGCATTGTGGCGAGCGCAGGGAGCTCCTGAGAGCGGTTTGTGCCGAAAGAAGCCCGGGACCGGCACTTAGCTTCGGAGAGCTGCGTATCTGCGTCTTCTGCGTGTCTTGCCGCTCTACACTCAGCAAAAAGCTTTTCCACCATATCTTGCAAGGAGAAACTCTGCCAGGAAAGAAAACATCCAAAATCTTCTTCTAAAGCTTGCACGGGGGTCTGCAAAGAGTTTGGCAAGAATGAAAGGTAGTTGTCCAAAACTCGTTCTTTTCCAATAGAATAACCATGGAAAAGGCAGGAGAGTGGTAAAGTACTGTTTTCTCTAAGTCTGAAGGCTGCCCACACTGTGCCTGTGTGCTGCAGCTTGCATCTTCGCCTTTGGGAAGCTGCCGCTCGCCGATTCTCCCGGAGGCGAAGAAGCGGCTTCTTCGCACACAGAGCATTGTGGCGAGCGCAGGGAGCTCCTGAGAGCGGTTTGTGCCGAAAGAAGCCCGGGACCGGCACTTAGCTTCGGAGAGCTGCGTATCTGCGTCTTCTGCGTGTCTTGCCGCTCTACACTCAGCAAAAAGCTTTTCCACCATATCTTGCAAGGAGAAACTCTGCCAGGAAAGAAAACATCCAAAATCTTGTTCTAAAGCTTGCAAGGGGGTCTGCAAAGCGTTTGGCAAGAATGAAAGGTAGTTGTCCAAAACTCGTTCTTTTCCAATAGAATAACCATGGAAAAGGCAGGAGAGTGGTAAAGTACTGTTTTCTCTAAGTCTGAAGGCTGCCCACACTGTGCCTGCGTGCTGCAGCTTGCATCTTCGCCTTTGGGAAGCTGCCGCTCGCCGATTCTCCCGGAGGCGAAGAAGCGGCTTCTTCGCACACAGAGCATTGTGGCGAGCGCAGGGAGCTCCTGAGAGCGGTTTGTGCCGAAAGAAGCCCGGGACCGGCACTTAGCTTCGGAGAGCTGCGTATCTGCGTCTTCTGCGTGTCTTGCCGCTCTACACTCAGCAAAAAGCTTTTCCACCATATCTTGCAAGGAGAAACTCTGCCAGGAAAGAAAACATCCAAAATCTTGTTCTAAAGCTTGCACGGGGGTCTGCAAAGAGTTTGGCAAGAATGAAAGGTAGTTGTCCAAAACTCGTTCTTTTCCAATAGAATAACCATGGAAAAGGCAGGAGAGTGGTAAAGTACTGTTTTCTCTAAGTCTGAAGGCTGCCCACACTGTGCCTGTGTGCTGCAGCTTGCATCTTCGCCTTTGGGAAGCTGCCGCTCGCCGATTCTCCCGGAGGCGAAGAAGCGGCTTCTTCGCACACAGAGCATTGTGGCGAGCGCAGGGAGCTCCTGAGAGCGGTTTGTGCCGAAAGAAGCCCGGGACCGGCACTTAGCTTCGGAGAGCTGCGTATCTGCGTCTTCTGCGTGTCTTGCCGCTCTACACTCAGCAAAAAGCTTTTCCACCATATCTTGCAAGGAGAAACTCTGCCAGGAAAGAAAACATCCAAAATCTTGTTCTAAAGCTTGCAAGGGGGTCTGCAAAGAGTTTGGCAAGAATGAAAGGTAGTTGTCCAAAACTCGTTCTTTTCCAATAGAATAACCATGGAAAAGGCAGGAGAGTGGTAAAGTACTGTTTTCTCTAAGTCTGAAGGCTGCCCACACTGTGCCTGCGTGCTGCAGCTTGCATCTTCGCCTTTGGGAAGCTGCCGCTCGCCGATTCTCCCGGAGGCGAAGAAGCGGCTTCTTCGCACACAGAGCATTGTGGCGAGCGCAGGGAGCTCCTGAGAGCGGTTTGTGCCGAAAGAAGCCCGGGACCGGCACTTAGCTTCGGAGAGCTGCGTATCTGCGTCTTCTGCGTGTCTTGCCGCTCTACACTCAGCAAAAAGCTTTTCCACCATATCTTGCAAGGAGAAACTCTGCCAGGAAAGAAAACATCCAAAATCTTGTTCTAAAGCTTGCACGGGGGTCTGCAAAGAGTTTGGCAAGAATGAAAGGTAGTTGTCCAAAACTCGTTCTTTTCCAATAGAATAACCATGGAAAAGGCAGGAGAGTGGTAAAGTACTGTTTTCTCTAAGTCTGAAGGCTGCCCACACTGTGCCTGTGTGCTGCAGCTTGCATCTTCGCCTTTGGGAAGCTGCCGCTCGCCGATTCTCCCGGAGGCGAAGAAGCGGCTTCTTCGCACACAGAGCATTGTGGCGAGCGCAGGGAGCTCCTGAGAGCGGTTTGTGCCGAAAGAAGCCCGGGACCGGCACTTAGCTTCGGAGAGCTGCGTATCTGCGTCTTCTGCGTGTCTTGCCGCTCTACACTCAGCAAAAAGCTTTTCCACCATATCTTGCAAGGAGAAACTCTGCCAGGAAAGAAAACATCCAAAATCTTCTTCTAAAGCTTGCACGGGGGTCTGCAAAGAGTTTGGCAAGAATGAAAGGTAGTTGTCCAAAACTCGTTCTTTTCCAATAGAATAACCATGGAAAAGGCAGGAGAGTGGTAAAGTACTGTTTTCTCTAAGTCTGAAGGCTGCCCACACTGTGCCTGTGTGCTGCAGCTTGCATCTTCGCCTTTGGGAAGCTGCCGCTCGCCGATTCTCCCGGAGGCGAAGAAGCGGCTTCTTCGCACACAGAGCATTGTGGCGAGCGCAGGGAGCTCCTGAGAGCGGTTTGTGCCGAAAGAAGCCCGGGACCGGCACTTAGCTTCGGAGAGCTGCGTATCTGCGTCTTCTGCGTGTCTTGCCGCTCTACACTCAGCAAAAAGCTTTTCCACCATATCTTGCAAGGAGAAACTCTGCCAGGAAAGAAAACATCCAAAATCTTGTTCTAAAGCTTGCACGGGGGTCTGCAAAGAGTTTGGCAAGAATGAAAGGTAGTTGTCCAAAACTCGTTCTTTTCCAATAGAATAACCATGGAAAAGGCAGGAGAGTGGTAAAGTACTGTTTTCTCTAAGTCTGAATGCTGCCCACACTGTGCCTGTGTGCTGCAGCTTGCATCTTCGCCTTTGGGAAGCTGCCGCTCGCCGATTCTCCCGGAGGCGAAGAAGCGGCTTCTTCGCACACAGAGCATTGTGGCGAGCGCAGGGAGCTCCTGAGAGCGGTTTGTGCCGAAAGAAGCCCGGGACCGGCACTTAGCTTCGGAGAGCTGCGTATCTGCGTCTTCTGCGTGTCTTGCCGCTCTACACTCAGCAAAAAGCTTTTCCACCATATCTTGCAAGGAGAAACTCTGCCAGGAAAGAAAACATCCAAAATCTTGTTCTAAAGCTTGCACGGGGGTCTGCAAAGAGTTTGGCAAGAATGAAAGGTAGTTGTCCAAAACTCGTTCTTTTCCAATAGAATAACCATGGAAAAGGCAGGAGAGTGGTAAAGTACTGTTTTCTCTAAGTCTGAAGGCTGCCCACACTGTGCCTGTGTGCTGCAGCTTGCATCTTCGCCTTTGGGAAGCTGCCGCTCGCCGATTCTCCAGGAGGCGAAGAAGCTGCTTCTTCGCACACAGAGCATTGTGGCGAGCGCAGGGAGCTCCTGAGAGCGGTTTGTGCCGAAAGAAGCCCGGGACCGGCACTTAGCTTCGGAGAGCTGCGTATCTGCGTCTTCTGCGTGTCTTGCCGCTCTACACTCAGCAAAAAGCTTTTCCACCATATCTTGCAAGGAGAAACTCTGCCAGGAAAGAAAACATCCAAAATCTTGTTCTAAAGCTTGCACGGGGGTCTGCAAAGAGTTTGGCAAGAATGAAAGGTAGTTGTCCAAAACTCGTTCTTTTCCAATAGAATAACCATGGAAAAGGCAGGAGAGTGGTAAAGTACTGTTTTCTCGAAGTCTGAAGGCTGCCCACACTGTGCCTGTGTGGTGCAGCTTGCATCTTCGCCTGTGGGAAGCTGCCGCTCGCCGATTCTCCCGGAGGCGAAGAAGCGGCTTCTTCGCACACAGAGCATTGTGGCGAGCGCAGGGAGCTCCTGAGAGCGGTTTGTGCCGAAAGAAGCCCGGGACCGGCACTTAGCTTCGGAGAGCTGCGTATCTGCGTCTTCTGCGTGTCTTGCCGCTCTACACTCAGCAAAAAGCTTTTCCACCATATCTTGCAAGGAGAAACTCTGCCAGGAAAGAAAACATCCAAAATCTTGTTCTAAAGCTTGCAAGGGGGTCTGCAAAGCGTTTGGCAAGAATGAAAGGTAGTTGTCCAAAACTCGTTCTTTTCCAATAGAATAACCATGGAAAAGGCAGGAGAGTGGTAAAGTACTGTTTTCTCTAAGTCTGAAGGCTGCCCACACTGTGCCTGCGTGCTGCAGCTTGCATCTTCGCCTTTGGGAAGCTGCCGCTCGCCGATTCTCCCGGAGGCGAAGAAGCGGCTTCTTCGCACACAGAGCATTGTGGCGAGCGCAGGGAGCTCCTGAGAGCGGTTTGTGCCGAAAGAAGCCCGGGACCGGCACTTAGCTTCGGAGAGCTGCGTATCTGCGTCTTCTGCGTGTCTTGCCGCTCTACACTCAGCAAAAAGCTTTTCCACCATATCTTGCAAGGAGAAACTCTGCCAGGAAAGAAAACATCCAAAATCTTGTTCTAAAGCTTGCACGGGGGTCTGCAAAGAGTTTGGCAAGAATGAAAGGTAGTTGTCCAAAACTCGTTCTTTTCCAATAGAATAACCATGGAAAAGGCAGGAGAGTGGTAAAGTACTGTTTTCTCTAAGTCTGAAGGCTGCCCACACTGTGCCTGTGTGCTGCAGCTTGCATCTTCGCCTTTGGGAAGCTGCCGCTCGCCGATTCTCCCGGAGGCGAAGAAGCGGCTTCTTCGCACACAGAGCATTGTGGCGAGCGCAGGGAGCTCCTGAGAGCGGTTTGTGCCGAAAGAAGCCCGGGACCGGCACTTAGCTTCGGAGAGCTGCGTATCTGCGTCTTCTGCGTGTCTTGCCGCTCTACACTCAGCAAAAAGCTTTTCCACCATATCTTGCAAGGAGAAACTCTGCCAGGAAAGAAAACATCCAAAATCTTGTTCTAAAGCTTGCAAGGGGGTCTGCAAAGAGTTTGGCAAGAATGAAAGGTAGTTGTCCAAAACTCGTTCTTTTCCAATAGAATAACCATGGAAAAGGCAGGAGAGTGGTAAAGTACTGTTTTCTCTAAGTCTGAAGGCTGCCCACACTGTGCCTGCGTGCTGCAGCTTGCATCTTCGCCTTTGGGAAGCTGCCGCTCGCCGATTCTCCCGGAGGCGAAGAAGCGGCTTCTTCGCACACAGAGCATTGTGGCGAGCGCAGGGAGCTCCTGAGAGCGGTTTGTGCCGAAAGAAGCCCGGGACCGGCACTTAGCTTCGGAGAGCTGCGTATCTGCGTCTTCTGCGTGTCTTGCCGCTCTACACTCAGCAAAAAGCTTTTCCACCATATCTTGCAAGGAGAAACTCTGCCAGGAAAGAAAACATCCAAAATCTTGTTCTAAAGCTTGCACGGGGGTCTGCAAAGAGTTTGGCAAGAATGAAAGGTAGTTGTCCAAAACTCGTTCTTTTCCAATAAAATAACCATGGAAAAGGCAGGAGAGTGGTAAAGTACTGTTTTCTCGAAGTCTGAAGGCTGCCCACACTGTGCCTGCGTGCTGCAGCTTGCATCTTCGCCTTTGGGAAGCTGCCGCTCGCCGATTCTCCCGGAGGCGAAGAAGCGGCTTCTTCGCACACAGAGCATTGTGGCGAGCGCAGGGAGCTCCTGAGAGCGGTTTGTGCCGAAAGAAGCCCGGGACCGGCACTTAGCTTCGGAGAGCTGCGTATCTGCGTCTTCTGCGTGTCTTGCCGCTCTACACTCAGCAAAAAGCTTTTCCACCATATCTTGCAAGGAGAAACTCTGCCAGGAAAGAAAACATCCAAAATCTTGTTCTAAAGCTTGCACGGGGGTCTGCAAAGAGTTTGGCAAGAATGAAAGGTAGTTGTCCAAAACTCGTTCTTTTCCAATAGAATAACCATGGAAAAGGCAGGAGAGTGGTAAAGTACTGTTTTCTCTAAGTCTGAAGGCTGCCCACACTGTGCCTGTGTGCTGCAGCTTGCATCTTCGCCTTTGGGAAGCTGCCGCTCGCCGATTCTCCCGGAGGCGAAGAAGCGGCTTCTTCGCACACAGAGCATTGTGGCGAGCGCAGGGAGCTCCTGAGAGCGGTTTGTGCCGAAAGAAGCCCGGGACCGGCACTTAGCTTCGGAGAGCTGCGTATCTGCGTCTTCTGCGTGTCTTGCCGCTCTACACTCAGCAAAAAGCTTTTCCACCATATCTTGCAAGGAGAAACTCTGCCAGGAAAGAAAACATCCAAAATCTTGTTCTAAAGCTTGCACGGGGGTCTGCAAAGAGTTTGGCAAGAATGAAAGGTAGTTGTCCAAAACTCGTTCTTTTCCAATAGAATAACCATGGAAAAGGCAGGAGAGTGGTAAAGTACTGTTTTCTCTAAGTCTGAATGCTGCCCACACTGTGCCTGTGTGCTGCAGCTTGCATCTTCGCCTTTGGGAAGCTGCCGCTCGCCGATTCTCCCGGAGGCGAAGAAGCGGCTTCTTCGCACACAGAGCATTGTGGCGAGCGCAGGGAGCTCCTGAGAGCGGTTTGTGCCGAAAGAAGCCCGGGACCGGCACTTAGCTTCGGAGAGCTGCGTATCTGCGTCTTCTGCGTGTCTTGCCGCTCTACACTCAGCAAAAAGCTTTTCCACCATATCTTGCAAGGAGAAACTCTGCCAGGAAAGAAAACATCCAAAATCTTGTTCTAAAGCTTGCACGGGGGTCTGCAAAGAGTTTGGCAAGAATGAAAGGTAGTTGTCCAAAACTCGTTCTTTTCCAATAGAATAACCATGGAAAAGGCAGGAGAGTGGTAAAGTACTGTTTTCTCTAAGTCTGAAGGCTGCCCACACTGTGCCTGTGTGCTGCAGCTTGCATCTTCGCCTTTGGGAAGCTGCCGCTCGCCGATTCTCCAGGAGGCGAAGAAGCTGCTTCTTCGCACACAGAGCATTGTGGCGAGCGCAGGGAGCTCCTGAGAGCGGTTTGTGCCGAAAGAAGCCCGGGACCGGCACTTAGCTTCGGAGAGCTGCGTATCTGCGTCTTCTGCGTGTCTTGCCGCTCTACACTCAGCAAAAAGCTTTTCCACCATATCTTGCAAGGAGAAACTCTGCCAGGAAAGAAAACATCCAAAATCTTGTTCTAAAGCTTGCAAGGGGGTCTGCAAAGCGTTTGGCAAGAATGAAAGGTAGTTGTCCAAAACTCGTTCTTTTCCAATAGAATAACCATGGAAAAGGCAGGAGAGTGGTAAAGTACTGTTTTCTCGAAGTCTGAAGGCTGCCCACACTGTGCCTGTGTGCTGCAGCTTGCATCTTCGCCTGTGGGAAGCTGCCGCTCGCCGATTCTCCCGGAGGCGAAGAAGCGGCTTCTTCGCACACAGAGCATTGTGGCGAGCGCAGGGAGCTCCTGAGAGCGGTTTGTGCCGAAAGAAGCCCGGGACCGGCACTTAGCTTCGGAGAGCTGCGTATCTGCGTCTTCTGCGTGTCTTGCCGCTCTACACTCAGTAAAAAGCTTTTCCACCATATCTTGCAAGGAGAAACTCTGCCAGGAAAGAAAACATCCAAAATCTTGTTCTAAAGCTTGCACGGGGGTCTGCAAAGAGTTTGGCAAGAATGAAAGGTAGTTGTCCAAAACTCGTTCTTTTCCAATAGAATAACCATGGAAAAGGCAGGAGAGTGGTAAAGTACTGTTTTCTCTAAGTCTGAAGGCTGCCCACACTGTGCCTGCGTGCTGCAGCTTGCATCTTCGCCTTTGGGAAGCTGCCGCTCGCCGATTCTCCCGGAGGCGAAGAAGCGGCTTCTTCGCACACAGAGCATTGTGGCGAGCGCAGGGAGCTCCTGAGAGCGGTTTGTGCCGAAAGAAGCCCGGGACCGGCACTTAGCTTCGGAGAGCTGCGTATCTGCGTCTTCTGCGTGTCTTGCCGCTCTACACTCAGCAAAAAGCTTTTCCACCATATCTTGCAAGGAGAAACTCTGCCAGGAAAGAAAACATCCAAAATCTTGTTCTAAAGCTTGCACGGGGGTCTGCAAAGAGTTTGGCAAGAATGAAAGGTAGTTGTCCAAAACTCGTTCTTTTCCAATAGAATAACCATGGAAAAGGCAGGAGAGTGGTAAAGTACTGTTTTCTCTAAGTCTGAAGGCTGCCCACACTGTGCCTGTGTGCTGCAGCTTGCATCTTCGCCTTTGGGAAGCTGCCGCTCGCCGATTCTCCCGCAGGCGAAGAAGCGGCTTCTTCGCACACAGAGCATTGTGGCGAGCGCAGGGAGCTCCTGAGAGCGGTTTGTGCCGAAAGAAGCCCGGGACCGGCACTTAGCTTCGGAGAGCTGCGTATCTGCGTCTTCTGCGTGTCTTGCCGCTCTACACTCAGCAAAAAGCTTTTCCACCATATCTTGCAAGGAGAAACTCTGCCAGGAAAGAAAACATCCAAAATCTTGTTCTAAAGCTTGCAAGGGGGTCTGCAAAGCGTTTGGCAAGAATGAAAGGTAGTTGTCCAAAACTCGTTCTTTTCCAATAGAATAACCATGGAAAAGGCAGGAGAGTGGTAAAGTACTGTTTTCTCTAAGTCTGAAGGCTGCCCACACTGTGCCTGCGTGCTGCAGCTTGCATCTTCGCCTTTGGGAAGCTGCCGCTCGCCGATTCTCCCGGAGGCGAAGAAGCGGCTTCTTCGCACACAGAGCATTGTGGCGAGCGCAGGGAGCTCCTGAGAGCGGTTTGTGCCGAAAGAAGCCCGGGACCGGCACTTAGCTTCGGAGAGCTGCGTATCTGCGTCTTCTGCGTGTCTTGCCGCTCTACACTCAGCAAAAAGCTTTTCCACCATATCTTGCAAGGAGAAACTCTGCCAGGAAAGAAAACATCCAAAATCTTGTTCTAAAGCTTGCACGGGGGTCTGCAAAGAGTTTGGCAAGAATGAAAGGTAGTTGTCCAAAACTCGTTCTTTTCCAATAGAATAACCATGGAAAAGGCAGGAGAGTGGTAAAGTACTGTTTTCTCGAAGTCTGAAGGCTGCCCACACTGTGCCTGTGTGCTGCAGCTTGCATCTTCGCCTTTGGGAAGCTGCCACTCGCCGATTCTCCCGGAGGCGAAGAAGCGGCTTCTTCGCACACAGAGCATTGTGGCGAGCGCAGGGAGCTCCTGAGAGCGGTTTGTGCCGAAAGAAGCCCGGGACCGGCACTTAGCTTTGGAGAGCTGCGTATCTGCGTCTTCTGCGTGTCTTGCCGCTCTACACTCAGCAAAAAGCTTTTCCACCATATCTTGCAAGGAGAAACTCTGCCAGGAAAGAAAACATCCAAAATCTTGTTCTAAAGCTTGCACGGGGGTCTGCAAAGAGTTTGGCAAGAATGAAAGGTAGTTGTCCAAAACTCGTTCTTTTCCAATAGAATAACCATGGAAAAGGCAGGAGAGTGGTAAAGTACTGTTTTCTCTAAGTCTGAAGGCTGCCCACACTGTGCCTGTGTGCTGCAGCTTGCATCTTCGCCTTTGGGAAGCTGCCGCTCGCCG
This sequence comes from Molothrus aeneus, assembly GCF_037042795.1. NCBI lineage: Eukaryota > Metazoa > Chordata > Aves > Passeriformes > Icteridae > Molothrus > Molothrus aeneus. Next base: position 105,465 of record NW_027098941.1, on the reverse strand, counting down.
ATTCTCCCGGAGGCGAAGAAGCGGCTTCTTCGCACACAGAGCATTGTGGCGAGCGCAGGGAGCTCCTGAGAGCGGTTTGTGCCGAAAGAAGCCCGGGACCGGCACTTAGCTTCGGAGAGCTGCGTATCTGCGTCTTCTGCGTGTCTTGCCGCTCTACACTCAGTAAAAAGCTTTTCCACCATATCTTGCAAGGAGAAACTCTGCCAGGAAAGAAAACATCCAAAATCTTGTTCTAAAGCTTGCACGGGGGTCTGCAAAGAGTTTGGCAAGAATGAAAGGTAGTTGTCCAAAACTCGTTCTTTTCCAATAGAATAACCATGGAAAAGGCAGGAGAGTGGTAAAGTACTGTTTTCTCTAAGTCTGAAGGCTGCCCACACTGTGCCTGTGTGCTGCAGCTTGCATCTTCGCCTTTGGGAAGCTGCCGCTCGCCGATTCTCCAGGAGGTGAAGAAGCGGCTTCTTCGCACACAGAGCATTGTGGCGAGCGCAGGGAGCTCCTGAGAGCGGTTTGTGCCGAAAGAAGCCCGGGACCGGCACTTAGCTTCGGAGAGCTGCGTATCTGCGTCTTCTGCGTGTCTTGCCGCTCTACACTCAGCAAAAAGCTTTTCCACCATATCTTGCAAGGAGAAACTCTGCCAGGAAAGAAAACATCCAAAATCTTCTTCTAAAGCTTGCACGGGGGTCTGCAAAGAGTTTGGCAAGAATGAAAGGTAGTTGTCCAAAACTCGTTCTTTTCCAATAGAATAACCATGGAAAAGGCAGGAGAGTGGTAAAGTACTGTTTTCTCGAAGTCTGAAGGCTGCCCACACTGTGCCTGCGTGCTGCAGCTTGCATCTTCGCCTTTGGGAAGCTGCCGCTCGCCGATTCTCCCGGAGGCGAAGAAGCGGCTTCTTCGCACACAGAGCATTGTGGCGAGCGCAGGGAGCTCCTGAGAGCGGTTTGTGCCGAAAGAAGCCCGGGACCGGCACTTAGCTTCGGAGAGCTGCGTATCTGCGTCTTCTGCGTGTCTTGCCGCTCTACACTCAGCAAAAAGCTTTTCCACCATATCTTGCAAGGAGAAACTCTGCCAGGAAAGAAAACATCCAAAATCTTGTTCTAAAGCTTGCACGGGGGTCTGCAAAGAGTTTGGCAAGAATGAAAGGTAGTTGTCCAAAACTCGTTCTTTTCCAATAGAATAACCATGGAAAAGGCAGGAGAGTGGTAAAGTACTGTTTTCTCTAAGTCTGAAGGCTGCCCACACTGTGCCTGTGTGCTGCAGCTTGCATCTTCGCCTTTGGGAAGCTGCCGCTCGCCGATTCTCCCGGAGGCGAAGAAGCTGCTTCTTCGCACACAGAGCATTGTGGCGAGCGCAGGGAGCTCCTGAGAGCGGTTTGTGCCGAAAGAAGCCCGGGACCGGCACTTAGCTTCGGAGAGCTGCGTATCTGCGTCTTCTGCGTGTCTTGCCGCTCTACACTCAGTAAAAAGCTTTTCCACCATATCTTGCAAGGAGAAACTCTGCCAGGAAAGAAAACATCCAAAATCTTGTTCTAAAGCTTGCACGGGGGTCTGCAAAGAGTTTGGCAAGAATGAAAGGTAGTTGTCCAAAACTCGTTCTTTTCCAATAGAATAACCATGGAAAAGGCAGGAGAGTGGTAAAGTACTGTTTTCTCTAAGTTTGAAGGCTGCCCACACTGTGCCTGTGTGCTGCAGCTTGCATCTTCGCCTTTGGGAAGCTGCCGCTCGCCGATTCTCCAGGAGGCGAAGAAGCGGCTTCTTCGCACACAGAGCATTGTGGCGAGCGCAGGGAGCTCCTGAGAGCGGTTTGTGCCGAAAGAAGCCCGGGACCGGCACTTAGCTTCGGAGAGCTGCGTATCTGCGTCTTCTGCGTGTCTTGCCGCTCTACACTCAGCAAAAAGCTTTTCCACCATATCTTGCAAGGAGAAACTCTGCCAGGAAAGAAAACATCCAAAATCTTGTTCTAAAGCTTGCACGGGGGTCTGCAAAGAGTTTGGCAAGAATGAAAGGTAGTTGTCCAAAACTCGTTCTTTTCCAATAGAATAACCATGGAAAAGGCAGGAGAGTGGTAAAGTACTGTTTTCTCTAAGTCTGAAGGCTGCCCACACTGTGCCTGCGTGCTGCAGCTTGCATCTTCGCCTTTGGGAAGCTGCCGCTCGCCGATTCTCCCGGAGGCGAAGAAGCGGCTTCTTCGCACACAGAGCATTGTGGCGAGCGCAGGGAGCTCCTGAGAGCGGTTTGTGCCGAAAGAAGCCCGGGACCGGCACTTAGCTTCGGAGAGCTGCGTATCTGCGTCTTCTGCGTGTCTTGCCGCTCTACACTCAGCAAAAAGCTTTTCCACCATATCTTGCAAGGAGAAACTCTGCCAGGAAAGAAAACATCCAAAATCTTGTTCTAAAGCTTGCACGGGGGTCTGCAAAGAGTTTGGCAAGAATGAAAGGTAGTTGTCCAAAACTCGTTCTTTTCCAATAGAATAACCATGGAAAAGGCAGGAGAGTGGTAAAGTACTGTTTTCTCTAAGTCTGAAGGCTGCCCACACTGTGCCTGTGTGGTGCAGCTTGCATCTTCGCCTTTGGGAAGCTGCCGCTCGCCGATTCTCCCGGAGGCGAAGAAGCGGCTTCTTCGCACACAGAGCATTGTGGCGAGCGCAGGGAGCTCCTGAGAGCGGTTTGTGCCGAAAGAAGCCCGGGACCGGCACTTAGCTTCGGAGAGCTGCGTATCTGCGTCTTCTGCGTGTCTTGCCGCTCTACACTCAGCAAAAAGCTTTTCCACCATATCTTGCAAGGAGAAACTCTGCCAGGAAAGAAAACATCCAAAATCTTGTTCTAAAGCTTGCACGGGGGTCTGCAAAGAGTTTGGCAAGAATGAAAGGTAGTTGTCCAAAACTCGTTCTTTTCCAATAGAATAACCATGGAAAAGGCAGGAGAGTGGTAAAGTACTGTTTTCTCTAAGTTTGAAGGCTGCCCACACTGTGCCTGTGTGCTGCAGCTTGCATCTTCGCCTTTGGGAAGCTGCCGCTCGCCGATTCTCCAGGAGGCGAAGAAGCGGCTTCTTCGCACACAGAGCATTGTGGCGAGCGCAGGGAGCTCCTGAGAGCGGTTTGTGCCGAAAGAAGCCCGGGACCGGCACTTAGCTTCGGAGAGCTGCGTATCTGCGTCTTCTGCGTGTCTTGCCGCTCTACACTCAGCAAAAAGCTTTTCCACCATATCTTGCAAGGAGAAACTCTGCCAGGAAAGAAAACATCCAAAATCTTGTTCTAAAGCTTGCACGGGGGTCTGCAAAGAGTTTGGCAAGAATGAAAGGTAGTTGTCCAAAACTCGTTCTTTTCCAATAGAATAACCATGGAAAAGGCAGGAGAGTGGTAAAGTACTGTTTTCTCTAAGTCTGAAGGCTGCCCACACTGTGCCTGCGTGCTGCAGCTTGCATCTTCGCCTTTGGGAAGCTGCCGCTCGCCGATTCTCCCGGAGGCGAAGAAGCGGCTTCTTCGCACACAGAGCATTGTGGCGAGCGCAGGGAGCTCCTGAGAGCGGTTTGTGCCGAAAGAAGCCCGGGACCGGCACTTAGCTTCGGAGAGCTGCGTATCTGCGTCTTCTGCATGTCTTGCCGCTCTACACTCAGCAAAAAGCTTTTCCACCATATCTTGCAAGGAGAAACTCTGCCAGGAAAGAAAACATCCAAAATCTTGTTCTAAAGCTTGCACGGGGGTCTGCAAAGAGTTTGGCAAGAATGAAAGGTAGTTGTCCAAAACTCGTTCTTTTCCAATAGAATAACCATGGAAAAGGCAGGAGAGTGGTAAAGTACTGTTTTCTCGAAGTCTGAAGGCTGCCCACACTGTGCCTGTGTGGTGCAGCTTGCATCTTCGCCTTTGGGAAGCTGCCGCTCGCCGATTCTCCCGGAGGCGAAGAAGCGGCTTCTTCGCACACAGAGCATTGTGGCGAGCGCAGGGAGCTCCTGAGAGCGGTTTGTGCCGAAAGAAGCCCGGGACCGGCACTTAGCTTCGGAGAGCTGCGTATCTGCGTCTTCTGCGTGTCTTGCCGCTCTACACTCAGCAAAAAGCTTTTCCACCATATCTTGCAAGGAGAAACTCTGCCAGGAAAGAAAACATCCAAAATCTTGTTCTAAAGCTTGCACGGGGGTCTGCAAAGAGTTTGGCAAGAATGAAAGGTAGTTGTCCAAAACTCGTTCTTTTCCAATAGAATAACCATGGAAAAGGCAGGAGAGTGGTAAAGTACTGTTTTCTCGAAGTCTGAAGGCTGCCCACACTGTGCCTGTGTGCTGCAGCTTGCATCTTCGCCTTTGGGAAGCTGCCGCTCGCCGATTCTCCAGGAGGCGAAGAAGCTGCTTCTTCGCACACAGAGCATTGTGGCGAGCGCAGGGAGCTCCTGAGAGCGGTTTGTGCCGAAAGAAGCCCGGGACCGGCACTTAGCTTCGGAGAGCTGCGTATCTGCGTCTTCTGCGTGTCTTGCCGCTCTACACTCAGCAAAAAGCTTTTCCACCATATCTTGCAAGGAGAAACTCTGCCAGGAAAGAAAACATCCAAAATCTTGTTCTAAAGCTTCCACGCAGGTCTGCAAAGAGTTTGGCAAGAATGAAAGGTAGTTGTCCAAAACTCGTTCTTTTCCAATAGAATAACCATGGAAAAGGCAGGAGAGTGGTAAAGTACTGTTTTCTCTAAGTCTGAAGGCTGCCCACACTGTGCCTGTGTGCTGCAGCTTGCATCTTCGCCTTTGGGAAGCTGCCGCTCGCCGATTCTCCCGGAGGCGAAGAAGCGGCTTCTTCGCACACAGAGCATTGTGGCGAGCGCAGGGAGCTCCTGAGAGCGGTTTGTGCCGAAAGAAGCCCGGGACCGGCACTTAGCTTCGGAGAGCTGCGTATCTGCGTCTTCTGCGTGTCTTGCCGCTCTACACTCAGCAAAAAGCTTTTCCACCATATCTTGCAAGGAGAAACTCTGCCAGGAAAGAAAACATCCAAAATCTTGTTCTAAAGCTTGCACGGGGGTCTGCAAAGAGTTTGGCAAGAATGAAAGGTAGTTGTCCAAAACTCATTCTTTTCCAATAGAATAACCATGGAAAAGGCAGGAGAGTGGTAAAGTACTGTTTTCTCTAAGTCTGAAGGCTGCCCACACTGTGCCTGTGTGCTGCAGCTTGCATCTTCGCCTTTGGGAAGCTGCCGCTCGCCGATTCTCCCGGAGGCGAAGAAGCGGCTTCTTCGCACACAGAGCATTGTGGCGAGCGCAGGGAGCTCCTGAGAGTGGTTTGTGCCGAAAGAAGCCCGGGACCGGCACTTAGCTTCGGAGAGCTGCGTATCTGCGTCTTCTGCGTGTCTTGCCGCTCTACACTCAGCAAAAAGCTTTTCCACCATATCTTGCAAGGAGAAACTCTGCCAGGAAAGAAAACATCCAAAATCTTGTTCTAAAGCTTGCACGGGGGTCTGCAAAGAGTTTGGCAAGAATGAAAGGTAGTTGTCCAAAACTCGTTCTTTTCCAATAGAATAACCATGGAAAAGGCAGGAGAGTGGTAAAGTACTGTTTTCTCTAAGTTTGAAGGCTGCCCACACTGTGCCTGTGTGCTGCAGCTTGCATCTTCGCCTTTGGGAAGCTGCCGCTCGCCGATTCTCCAGGAGGCGAAGAAGCGGCTTCTTCGCACACAGAGCATTGTGGCGAGCGCAGGGAGCTCCTGAGAGCGGTTTGTGCCGAAAGAAGCCCGGGACCGGCACTTAGCTTCGGAGAGCTGCGTATCTGCGTCTTCTGCGTGTCTTGCCGCTCTACACTCAGCAAAAAGCTTTTCCACCATATCTTGCAAGGAGAAACTCTGCCAGGAAAGAAAACATCCAAAATCTTGTTCTAAAGCTTGCACGGGGGTCTGCAAAGAGTTTGGCAAGAATGAAAGGTAGTTGTCCAAAACTCGTTCTTTTCCAATAAAATAACCATGGAAAAGGCAGGAGAGTGGTAAAGTACTGTTTTCTCGAAGTCTGAAGGCTGCCCACACTGTGCCTGCGTGCTGCAGCTTGCATCTTCGCCTTTGGGAAGCTGCCGCTCGCCGATTCTCCCGGAGGCGAAGAAGCGGCTTCTTCGCACACAGAGCATTGTGGCGAGCGCAGGGAGCTCCTGAGAGCGGTTTGTGCCGAAAGAAGCCCGGGACCGGCACTTAGCTTCGGAGAGCTGCGTATCTGCGTCTTCTGCGTGTCTTGCCGCTCTACACTCAGCAAAAAGCTTTTCCACCATATCTTGCAAGGAGAAACTCTGCCAGGAAAGAAAACATCCAAAATCTTGTTCTAAAGCTTGCACGGGGGTCTGCAAAGAGTTTGGCAAGAATGAAAGGTAGTTGTCCAAAACTCGTTCTTTTCCAATAGAATAACCATGGAAAAGGCAGGAGAGTGGTAAAGTACTGTTTTCTCTAAGTCTGAAGGCTGCCCACACTGTGCCTGTGTGCTGCAGCTTGCATCTTCGCCTTTGGGAAGCTGCCGCTCGCCGATTCTCCCGGAGGCGAAGAAGCGGCTTCTTCGCACACAGAGCATTGTGGCGAGCGCAGGGAGCTCCTGAGAGCGGTTTGTGCCGAAAGAAGCCCGGGACCGGCACTTAGCTTCGGAGAGCTGCGTATCTGCGTCTTCTGCGTGTCTTGCCGCTCTACACTCAGCAAAAAGCTTTTCCACCATATCTTGCAAGGAGAAACTCTGCCAGGAAAGAAAACATCCAAAATCTTCTTCTAAAGCTTGCACGGGGGTCTGCAAAGAGTTTGGCAAGAATGAAAGGTAGTTGTCCAAAACTCGTTCTTTTCCAATAGAATAACCATGGAAAAGGCAGGAGAGTGGTAAAGTACTGTTTTCTCTAAGTTTGAAGGCTGCCCACACTGTGCCTGTGTGGTGCAGCTTGCATCTTCGCCTTTGGGAAGCTGCCGCTCGCCGATTCTCCAGGAGGCGAAGAAGCGGCTTCTTCGCACACAGAGCATTGTGGCGAGCGCAGGGAGCTCCTGAGAGCGGTTTGTGCCGAAAGAAGCCCGGGACCGGCACTTAGCTTCGGAGAGCTGCGTATCTGCGTCTTCTGCGTGTCTTGCCGCTCTACACTCAGCAAAAAGCTTTTCCACCATATCTTGCAAGGAGAAACTCTGCCAGGAAAGAAAACATCCAAAATCTTGTTCTAAAGCTTGCACGGGGGTCTGCAAAGAGTTTGGCAAGAATGAAAGGTAGTTGTCCAAAACTCGTTCTTTTCCAATAGAATAACCATGGAAAAGGCAGGAGAGTGGTAAAGTACTGTTTTCTCTAAGTCTGAAGGCTGCCCACACTGTGCCTGCGTGCTGCAGCTTGCATCTTCGCCTTTGGGAAGCTGCCGCTCGCCGATTCTCCCGGAGGCGAAGAAGCGGCTTCTTCGCACACAGAGCATTGTGGCGAGCGCAGGGAGCTCCTGAGAGCGGTTTGTGCCGAAAGAAGCCCGGGACCGGCACTTAGCTTCGGAGAGCTGCGTATCTGCGTCTTCTGCGTGTCTTGCCGCTCTACACTCAGCAAAAAGCTTTTCCACCATATCTTGCAAGGAGAAACTCTGCCAGGAAAGAAAACATCCAAAATCTTGTTCTAAAGCTTGCACGGGGGTCTGCAAAGAGTTTGGCAAGAATGAAAGGTAGTTGTCCAAAACTCGTTCTTTTCCAATAGAATAACCATGGAAAAGGCAGGAGAGTGGTAAAGTACTGTTTTCTCTAAGTCTGAAGGCTGCCCACACTGTGCCTGTGTGGTGCAGCTTGCATCTTCGCCTTTGGGAAGCTGCCGCTCGCCGATTCTCCCGGAGGCGAAGAAGCGGCTTCTTCGCACACAGAGCATTGTGGCGAGCGCAGGGAGCTCCTGAGAGCGGTTTGTGCCGAAAGAAGCCCGGGACCGGCACTTAGCTTCGGAGAGCTGCGTATCTGCGTCTTCTGCGTGTCTTGCCGCTCTACACTCAGCAAAAAGCTTTTCCACCATATCTTGCAAGGAGAAACTCTGCCAGGAAAGAAAACATCCAAAATCTTGTTCTAAAGCTTGCACGGGGGTCTGCAAAGAGTTTGGCAAGAATGAAAGGTAGTTGTCCAAAACTCGTTCTTTTCCAATAGAATAACCATGGAAAAGGCAGGAGAGTGGTAAAGTACTGTTTTCTCTAAGTTTGAAGGCTGCCCACACTGTGCCTGTGTGCTGCAGCTTGCATCTTCGCCTTTGGGAAGCTGCCGCTCGCCGATTCTCCAGGAGGCGAAGAAGCGGCTTCTTCGCACACAGAGCATTGTGGCGAGCGCAGGGAGCTCCTGAGAGCGGTTTGTGCCGAAAGAAGCCCGGGACCGGCACTTAGCTTCGGAGAGCTGCGTATCTGCGTCTTCTGCGTGTCTTGCCGCTCTACACTCAGCAAAAAGCTTTTCCACCATATCTTGCAAGGAGAAACTCTGCCAGGAAAGAAAACATCCAAAATCTTGTTCTAAAGCTTGCACGGGGGTCTGCAAAGAGTTTGGCAAGAATGAAAGGTAGTTGTCCAAAACTCGTTCTTTTCCAATAGAATAACCATGGAAAAGGCAGGAGAGTGGTAAAGTACTGTTTTCTCTAAGTCTGAAGGCTGCCCACACTGTGCCTGCGTGCTGCAGCTTGCATCTTCGCCTTTGGGAAGCTGCCGCTCGCCGATTCTCCCGGAGGCGAAGAAGCGGCTTCTTCGCACACAGAGCATTGTGGCGAGCGCAGGGAGCTCCTGAGAGCGGTTTGTGCCGAAAGAAGCCCGGGACCGGCACTTAGCTTCGGAGAGCTGCGTATCTGCGTCTTCTGCGTGTCTTGCCGCTCTACACTCAGCAAAAAGCTTTTCCACCATATCTTGCAAGGAGAAACTCTGCCAGGAAAGAAAACATCCAAAATCTTGTTCTAAAGCTTGCACGGGGGTCTGCAAAGAGTTTGGCAAGAATGAAAGGTAGTTGTCCAAAACTCGTTCTTTTCCAATAGAATAACCATGGAAAAGGCAGGAGAGTGGTAAAGTACTGTTTTCTCGAAGTCTGAAGGCTGCCCACACTGTGCCTGTGTGGTGCAGCTTGCATCTTCGCCTTTGGGAAGCTGCCGCTCGCCGATTCTCCCGGAGGCGAAGAAGCGGCTTCTTCGCACACAGAGCATTGTGGCGAGCGCAGGGAGCTCCTGAGAGCGGTTTGTGCCGAAAGAAGCCCGGGACCGGCACTTAGCTTCGGAGAGCTGCGTATCTGCGTCTTCTGCGTGTCTTGCCGCTCTACACTCAGCAAAAAGCTTTTCCACCATATCTTGCAAGGAGAAACTCTGCCAGGAAAGAAAACATCCAAAATCTTGTTCTAAAGCTTGCACGGGGGTCTGCAAAGAGTTTGGCAAGAATGAAAGGTAGTTGTCCAAAACTCGTTCTTTTCCAATAGAATAACCATGGAAAAGGCAGGAGAGTGGTAAAGTACTGTTTTCTCGAAGTCTGAAGGCTGCCCACACTGTGCCTGTGTGCTGCAGCTTGCATCTTCGCCTTTGGGAAGCTGCCGCTCGCCGATTCTCCAGGAGGCGAAGAAGCTGCTTCTTCGCACACAGAGCATTGTGGCGAGCGCAGGGAGCTCCTGAGAGCGGTTTGTGCCGAAAGAAGCCCGGGACCGGCACTTAGCTTCGGAGAGCTGCGTATCTGCGTCTTCTGCGTGTCTTGCCGCTCTACACTCAGCAAAAAGCTTTTCCACCATATCTTGCAAGGAGAAACTCTGCCAGGAAAGAAAACATCCAAAATCTTGTTCTAAAGCTTCCACGCAGGTCTGCAAAGAGTTTGGCAAGAATGAAAGGTAGTTGTCCAAAACTCGTTCTTTTCCAATAGAATAACCATGGAAAAGGCAGGAGAGTGGTAAAGTACTGTTTTCTCTAAGTCTGAAGGCTGCCCACACTGTGCCTGCGTGCTGCAGCTTGCATCTTCGCCTTTGGGAAGCTGCCGCTCGCCGATTCTCCCGGAGGCGAAGAAGCGGCTTCTTCGCACACAGAGCATTGTGGCGAGCGCAGGGAGCTCCTGAGAGCGGTTTGTGCCGAAAGAAGCCCGGGACCGGCACTTAGCTTCGGAGAGCTGCGTATCTGCGTCTTCTGCGTGTCTTGCCGCTCTACACTCAGCAAAAAGCTTTTCCACCATATCTTGCAAGGAGAAACTCTGCCAGGAAAGAAAACATCCAAAATCTTGTTCTAAAGCTTGCACGGGGGTCTGCAAAGAGTTTGGCAAGAATGAAAGGTAGTTGTCCAAAACTCATTCTTTTCCAATAGAATAACCATGGAAAAGGCAGGAGAGTGGTAAAGTACTGTTTTCTCTAAGTCTGAAGGCTGCCCACACTGTGCCTGTGTGCTGCAGCTTGCATCTTCGCCTTTGGGAAGCTGCCGCTCGCCGATTCTCCCGGAGGCGAAGAAGCGGCTTCTTCGCACACAGAGCATTGTGGCGAGCGCAGGGAGCTCCTGAGAGTGGTTTGTGCCGAAAGAAGCCCGGGACCGGCACTTAGCTTCGGAGAGCTGCGTATCTGCGTCTTCTGCGTGTCTTGCCGCTCTACACTCAGCAAAAAGCTTTTCCACCATATCTTGCAAGGAGAAACTCTGCCAGGAAAGAAAACATCCAAAATCTTCTTCTAAAGCTTGCACGGGGGTCTGCAAAGAGTTTGGCAAGAATGAAAGGTAGTTGTCCAAAACTCGTTCTTTTCCAATAGAATAACCATGGAAAAGGCAGGAGAGTGGTAAAGTACTGTTTTCTCTAAGTTTGAAGGCTGCCCACACTGTGCCTGTGTGCTGCAGCTTGCATCTTCGCCTTTGGGAAGCTGCCGCTCGCCGATTCTCCAGGAGGCGAAGAAGCGGCTTCTTCGCACACAGAGCATTGTGGCGAGCGCAGGGAGCTCCTGAGAGCGGTTTGTGCCGAAAGAAGCCCGGGACCGGCACTTAGCTTCGGAGAGCTGCGTATCTGCGTCTTCTGCGTGTCTTGCCGCTCTACACTCAGCAAAAAGCTTTTCCACCATATCTTGCAAGGAGAAACTCTGCCAGGAAAGAAAACATCCAAAATCTTGTTCTAAAGCTTGCACGGGGGTCTGCAAAGAGTTTGGCAAGAATGAAAGGTAGTTGTCCAAAACTCGTTCTTTTCCAATAAAATAACCATGGAAAAGGCAGGAGAGTGGTAAAGTACTGTTTTCTCGAAGTCTGAAGGCTGCCCACACTGTGCCTGCGTGCTGCAGCTTGCATCTTCGCCTTTGGGAAGCTGCCGCTCGCCGATTCTCCCGGAGGCGAAGAAGCGGCTTCTTCGCACACAGAGCATTGTGGCGAGCGCAGGGAGCTCCTGAGAGCGGTTTGTGCCGAAAGAAGCCCGGGACCGGCACTTAGCTTCGGAGAGCTGCGTATCTGCGTCTTCTGCGTGTCTTGCCGCTCTACACTCAGCAAAAAGCTTTTCCACCATATCTTGCAAGGAGAAACTCTGCCAGGAAAGAAAACATCCAAAATCTTGTTCTAAAGCTTGCACGGGGGTCTGCAAAGAGTTTGGCAAGAATGAAAGGTAGTTGTCCAAAACTCGTTCTTTTCCAATAGAATAACCATGGAAAAGGCAGGAGAGTGGTAAAGTACTGTTTTCTCTAAGTCTGAAGGCTGCCCACACTGTGCCTGTGTGCTGCAGCTTGCATCTTCGCCTTTGGGAAGCTGCCGCTCGCCGATTCTCCCGGAGGCGAAGAAGCGGCTTCTTCGCACACAGAGCATTGTGGCGAGCGCAGGGAGCTCCTGAGAGCGGTTTGTGCCGAAAGAAGCCCGGGACCGGCACTTAGCTTCGGAGAGCTGCGTATCTGCGTCTTCTGCGTGTCTTGCCGCTCTACACTCAGCAAAAAGCTTTTCCACCATATCTTGCAAGGAGAAACTCTGCCAGGAAAGAAAACATCCAAAATCTTGTTCTAAAGCTTGCACGGGGGTCTGCAAAGAGTTTGGCAAGAATGAAAGGTAGTTGTCCAAAACTCGTTCTTTTCCAATAGAATAACCATGGAAAAGGCAGGAGAGTGGTAAAGTACTGTTTTCTCGAAGTCTGAAGGCTGCCCACACTGTGCCTGTGTGCTGCAGCTTGCATCTTCGCCTTTGGGAAGCTGCCGCTCGCCGATTCTCCCGGAGGCGAAGAAGCGGCTTCTTCGCACACAGAGCATTGTGGCGAGCGCAGGGAGCTCCTGAGAGCGGTTTGTGCCGAAAGAAGCCCGGGACCGGCACTTAGCTTCGGAGAGCTGCGTATCTGCGTCTTCTGCGTGTCTTGCCGCTCTACACTCAGTAAAAAGCTTTTCCACCATATCTTGCAAGGAGAAACTCTGCCAGGAAAGAAAACATCCAAAATCTTGTTCTAAAGCTTGCACGGGGGTCTGCAAAGAGTTTGGCAAGAATGAAAGGTAGTTGTCCAAAACTCGTTCTTTTCCAATAAAATAACCATGGAAAAGGCAGGAGAGTGGTAAAGTACTGTTTTCTCGAAGTCTGAAGGCTGCCCACACTGTGCCTGCGTGCTGCAGCTTGCATCTTCGCCTTTGGGAAGCTGCCGCTCGCCGATTCTCCCGGAGGCGAAGAAGCGGCTTCTTCGCACACAGAGCATTGTGGCGAGCGCAGGGAGCTCCTGAGAGCGGTTTGTGCCGAAAGAAGCCCGGGACCGGCACTTAGCTTCGGAGAGCTGCGTATCTGCGTCTTCTGCGTGTCTTGCCGCTCTACACTCAGCAAAAAGCTTTTCCACCATATCTTGCAAGGAGAAACTCTGCCAGGAAAGAAAACATCCAAAATCTTGTTCTAAAGCTTGCACGGGGGTCTGCAAAGAGTTTGGCAAGAATGAAAGGTAGTTGTCCAAAACTCGTTCTTTTCCAATAGAATAACCATGAAAAAGGCAGGAGAGTGGTAAAGTACTGTTTTCTCTAAGTCTGAAGGCTGCCCACACTGTGCCTGTGTGCTGCAGCTTGCATCTTCGCCTTTGGGAAGCTGCCGCTCGCCGATTCTCCCGGAGGCGAAGAAGCGGCTTCTTCGCACACAGAGCATTGTGGCGAGCGCAGGGAGCTCCTGAGAGCGGTTTGTGCCGAAAGAAGCCCGGGACCGGCACTTAGCTTCGGAGAGCTGCGTATCTGCGTCTTCTGCGTGTCTTGCCGCTCTACACTCAGCAAAAAGCTTTTCCACCATATCTTGCAAGGAGAAACTCTGCCAGGAAAGAAAACATCCAAAATCTTGTTCTAAAGCTTGCACGGGGGTCTGCAAAGAGTTTGGCAAGAATGAAAGGTAGTTGTCCAAAACTCGTTCTTTTCCAATAGAATCACCATGGAAAAGGCAGGAGAGTGGTAAAGTACTGTTTTCTCGAAGTCTGAAGGCTGCCCACACTGTGCCTGTGTGCTGCAGCTTGCATCTTCGCCTTTGGGAAGCTGCCGCTCGCCGATTCTCCCGGAGGCGAAGAAGCGGCTTCTTCGCACACAGAGCATTGTGGCGAGCGCAGGGAGCTCCTGAGAGCGGTTTGTGCCGAAAGAAGCCCGGGACCGGCACTTAGCTTCGGAGAGCTGCGTATCTGCGTCTTCTGCGTGTCTTGCCGCTCTACACTCAGCAAAAAGCTTTTCCACCATATCTTGCAAGGAGAAACTCTGCCAGGAAAGAAAACATCCAAAATCTTCTTCTAAAGCTTGCACGGGGGTCTGCAGAGAGTTTGGCAAGAATGAAAGGTAGTTGTCCAAAACTCGTTCTTTTCCAATAGAATAACCATGGAAAAGGCAGGAGAGTGGTAAAGTACTGTTTTCCCTAAGTTTGAAGGCTGCCCACACTGTGCCTGTGTGCTGCAGCTTGCATCTTCGCCTTTGGGAAGCTGCCGCTCGCCGATTCTCCAGGAGGCGAAGAAGCGGCTTCTTCGCACACAGAGCATTGTGGCGAGCGCAGGGAGCTCCTGAGAGCGGTTTGTGCCGAAAGAAGCCCGGGACCGGCACTTAGCTTCGGAGAGCTGCGTATCTGCGTCTTCTGCGTGTCTTGCCGCTCTACACTCAGCAAAAAGCTTTTCCACCATATCTTGCAAGGAGAAACTCTGCCAGGAAAGAAAACATCCAAAATCTTGTTCTAAAGCTTGCACGGGGGTCTGCAAAGAGTTTGGCAAGAATGAAAGGTAGTTGTCCAAAACTCGTTCTTTTCCAATAGAATAACCATGAAAAAGGCAGGAGAGTGGTAAAGTACTGTTTTCTCTAAGTCTGAAGGCTGCCCACACTGTGCCTGCGTGCTGCAGCTTGCATCTTCGCCTTTGGGAAGCTGCCGCTCGCCGATTCTCCCGGAGGCGAAGAAGCGGCTTCTTCGCACACAGAGCATTGTGGCGAGCGCAGGGAGCTCCTGAGAGCGGTTTGTGCCGAAAGAAGCCCGGGACCGGCACTTAGCTTCGGAGAGCTGCGTATCTGCGTCTTCTGCGTGTCTTGCCGCTCTACACTCAGCAAAAAGCTTTTCCACCATATCTTGCAAGGAGAAACTCTGCCAGGAAAGAAAACATCCAAAATCTTGATCTAAAGCTTGCACGGGGGTCTGCAAAGAGTTTGGCAAGAATGAAAGGTAGTTGTCCAAAACTCGTTCTTTTCCAATAGAATAACCATGGAAAAGGCAGGAGAGTGGTAAAGTACTGTTTTCTCGAAGTCTGAAGGCTGCCCACACTGTGCCTGTGTGCTGCAGCTTGCATCTTCGCCTTTGGGAAGCTGCCGCTCGCCGATTCTCCCGGAGGCGAAGAAGCGGCTTCTTCGCACACAGAGCATTGTGGCGAGCGCAGGGAGCTCCTGAGAGCGGTTTGTGCCGAAAGAAGCCCGGGACCGGCACTTAGCTTCGGAGAGCTGCGTATCTGCGTCTTCTGCGTGTCTTGCCGCTCTACACTCAGCAAAAAGCTTTTCCACCATATCTTGCAAGGAGAAACTCTGCCAGGAAAGAAAACATCCAAAATCTTGTTCTAAAGCTTGCACGGGGGTCTGCAAAGAGTTTGGCAAGAATGAAAGGTAGTTGTCCAAAACTCGTTCTTTTCCAATAGAATAACCATGGAAAAGGCAGGAGAGTGGTAAAGTACTGTTTTCTCTAAGTCTGAAGGCTGCCCACACTGTGCCTGCGTGCTGCAGCTTGCATCTTCGCCTTTGGGAAGCTGCCGCTCGCCGATTCTCCCGGAGGCGAAGAAGCGGCTTCTTCGCACACAGAGCATTGTGGTGAGCGCAGGGAGCTCCTGAGAGCGGTTTGTGCCGAAAGAAGCCCGGGACCGGCACTTAGCTTCGGAGAGCTGCGTATCTGCGTCTTCTGCGTGTCTTGCCGCTCTACACTCAGTAAAAAGCTTTTCCACCATATCTTGCAAGGAGAAACTCTGCCAGGAAAGAAAACATCCAAAATCTTGTTCTAAAGCTTGCACGGGGGTCTGCAAAGAGTTTGGCAAGAATGAAAGGTAGTTGTCCAAAACTCGTTCTTTTCCAATAGAATAACCATGGAAAAGGCAGGAGAGTGGTAAAGTACTGTTTTCTCTAAGTTTGAAGGCTGCCCACACTGTGCCTGTGTGCTGCAGCTTGCATCTTCGCCTTTGGGAAGCTGCCGCTCGCCGATTCTCCAGGAGGCGAAGAAGCGGCTTCTTCGCACACAGAGCATTGTGGCGAGCGCAGGGAGCTCCTGAGAGCGGTTTGTGCCGAAAGAAGCCCGGGACCGGCACTTAGCTTCGGAGAGCTGCGTATCTGCGTCTTCTGCGTGTCTTGCCGCTCTACACTCAGCAAAAAGCTTTTCCACCATATCTTGCAAGGAGAAACTCTGCCAGGAAAGAAAACATCCAAAATCTTGTTCTAAAGCTTGCACGGGGGTCTGCAAAGAGTTTGGCAAGAATGAAAGGTAGTTGTCCAAAACTCGTTCTTTTCCAATAGAATAACCATGGAAAAGGCAGGAGAGTGGTAAAGTACTGTTTTCTCGAAGTCTGAAGGCTGCCCACACTGTGCCTGCGTGCTGCAGCTTGCATCTTCGCCTTTGGGAAGCTGCCGCTCGCCGATTCTCCCGGAGGCGAAGAAGCGGCTTCTTCGCACACAGAGCATTGTGGCGAGCGCAGGGAGCTCCTGAGAGCGGTTTGTGCCGAAAGAAGCCCGGGACCGGCACTTAGCTTCGGAGAGCTGCGTATCTGCGTCTTCTGCGTGTCTTGCCGCTCTACACTCAGCAAAAAGCTTTTCCACCATATCTTGCAAGGAGAAACTCTGCCAGGAAAGAAAACATCCAAAATCTTGTTCTAAAGCTTGCACGGGGGTCTGCAAAGAGTTTGGCAAGAATGAAAGGTAGTTGTCCAAAACTCGTTCTTTTCCAATAGAATAACCATGGAAAAGGCAGGAGAGTGGTAAAGTACTGTTTTCTCTAAGTCTGAAGGCTGCCCACACTGTGCCTGTGTGCTGCAGCTTGCATCTTCGCCTTTGGGAAGCTGCCGCTCGCCGATTCTCCCGGAGGCGAAGAAGCGGCTTCTTCGCACACAGAGCATTGTGGCGAGCGCAGGGAGCTCCTGAGAGCGGTTTGTGCCGAAAGAAGCCCGGGACCGGCACTTAGCTTCGGAGAGCTGCGTATCTGCGTCTTCTGCGTGTCTTGCCGCTCTACACTCAGTAAAAAGCTTTTCCACCATATCTTGCAAGGAGAAACTCTGCCAGGAAAGAAAACATCCAAAATCTTGTTCTAAAGCTTGCACGGGGGTCTGCAAAGAGTTTGGCAAGAATGAAAGGTAGTTGTCCAAAACTCGTTCTTTTCCAATAGAATAACCATGGAAAAGGCAGGAGAGTGGTAAAGTACTGTTTTCTCTAAGTTTGAAGGCTGCCCACACTGTGCCTGTGTGCTGCAGCTTGCATCTTCGCCTTTGGGAAGCTGCCGCTCGCCGATTCTCCAGGAGGCGAAGAAGCGGCTTCTTCGCACACAGAGCATTGTGGCGAGCGCAGGGAGCTCCTGAGAGCGGTTTGTGCCGAAAGAAGCCCGGGACCGGCACTTAGCTTCGGAGAGCTGCGTATCTGCGTCTTCTGCGTGTCTTGCCGCTCTACACTCAGCAAAAAGCTTTTCCACCATATCTTGCAAGGAGAAACTCTGCCAGGAAAGAAAACATCCAAAATCTTGTTCTAAAGCTTGCACGGGGGTCTGCAAAGAGTTTGGCAAGAATGAAAGGTAGTTGTCCAAAACTCGTTCTTTTCCAATAGAATAACCATGGAAAAGGCAGGAGAGTGGTAAAGTACTGTTTTCTCTAAGTCTGAAGGCTGCCCACACTGTGCCTGCGTGCTGCAGCTTGCATCTTCGCCTTTGGGAAGCTGCCGCTCGCCGATTCTCCCGGAGGCGAAGAAGCGGCTTCTTCGCACACAGAGCATTGTGGCGAGCGCAGGGAGCTCCTGAGAGCGGTTTGTGCCGAAAGAAGCCCGGGACCGGCACTTAGCTTCGGAGAGCTGCGTATCTGCGTCTTCTGCGTGTCTTGCCGCTCTACACTCAGCAAAAAGCTTTTCCACCATATCTTGCAAGGAGAAACTCTGCCAGGAAAGAAAACATCCAAAATCTTGTTCTAAAGCTTGCACGGGGGTCTGCAAAGAGTTTGGCAAGAATGAAAGGTAGTTGTCCAAAACTCGTTCTTTTCCAATAGAATAACCATGGAAAAGGCAGGAGAGTGGTAAAGTACTGTTTTCTCGAAGTCTGAAGGCTGCCCACACTGTGCCTGTGTGCTGCAGCTTGCATCTTCGCCTTTGGGAAGCTGCCGCTCGCCGATTCTCCCGGAGGCGAAGAAGCGGCTTCTTCGCACACAGAGCATTGTGGCGAGCGCAGGGAGCTCCTGAGAGCGGTTTGTGCCGAAAGAAGCCCGGGACCGGCACTTAGCTTCGGAGAGCTGCGTATCTGCGTCTTCTGCGTGTCTTGCCGCTCTACACTCAGCAAAAAGCTTTTCCACCATATCTTGCAAGGAGAAACTCTGCCAGGAAAGAAAACATCCAAAATCTTGTTCTAAAGCTTGCACGGGGGTCTGCAAAAAGTTTGGCAAGAATGAAAGGTAGTTGTCCAAAACTCGTTCTTTTCCAATAGAATAACCATGGAAAAGGCAGGAGAGTGGTAAAGTACTGTTTTCTCTAAGTCTGAAGGCTGCCCACACTGTGCCTGTGTGCTGCAGCTTGCATCTTCGCCTTTGGGAAGCTGCCGCTCGCCGATTCTCCCGGAGGCGAAGAAGCGGCTTCTTCGCACACAGAGCATTGTGGCGAGCGCAGGGAGCTCCTGAGAGCGGTTTGTGCCGAAAGAAGCCCGGGACCGGCACTTAGCTTCGGAGAGCTGCGTATCTGCGTCTTCTGCGTGTCTTGCCGCTCTACACTCAGCAAAAAGCTTTTCCACCATATCTTGCAAGGAGAAACTCTGCCAGGAAAGAAAACATCCAAAATCTTGTTCTAAAGCTTGCACGGGGGTCTGCAAAGAGTTTGGCAAGAATGAAAGGTAGTTGTCCAAAACTCGTTCTTTTCCAATAAAATAACCATGGAAAAGGCAGGAGAGTGGTAAAGTACTGTTTTCTCGAAGTCTGAAGGCTGCCCACACTGTGCCTGCGTGCTGCAGCTTGCATCTTCGCCTTTGGGAAGCTGCCGCTCGCCGATTCTCCCAGAGGCGAAGAAGCGGCTTCTTCGCACACAGAGCATTGTGGCGAGCGCAGGGAGCTCCTGAGAGCGGTTTGTGCCGAAAGAAGCCCGGGACCGGCACTTAGCTTCGGAGAGCTGCGTATCTGCGTCTTCTGCGTGTCTTGCCGCTCTACACTCAGCAAAAAGCTTTTCCACCATATCTTGCAAGGAGAAACTCTGCCAGGAAAGAAAACATCCAAAATCTTGTTCTAAAGCTTGCACGGGGGTCTGCAAAGAGTTTGGCAAGAATGAAAGGTAGTTGTCCAAAACTCGTTCTTTTCCAATAGAATAACCATGGAAAAGGCAGGAGAGTGGTAAAGTACTGTTTTCTCTAAGTCTGAAGGCTGCCCACACTGTGCCTGTGTGCTGCAGCTTGCATCTTCGCCTTTGGGAAGCTGCCGCTCGCCGATTCTCCCGGAGGCGAAGAAGCGGCTTCTTCGCACACAGAGCATTGTGGCGAGCGCAGGGAGCTCCTGAGAGCGGTTTGTGCCGAAAGAAGCCCGGGACCGGCACTTAGCTTCGGAGAGCTGCGTATCTGCGTCTTCTGCGTGTCTTGCCGCTCTACACTCAGCAAAAAGCTTTTCCACCATATCTTGCAAGGAGAAACTCTGCCAGGAAAGAAAACATCCAAAATCTTGTTCTAAAGCTTGCACGGGGGTCTGCAAAGAGTTTGGCAAGAATGAAAGGTAGTTGTCCAAAACTCGTTCTTTTCCAATAGAATAACCATGGAAAAGGCAGGAGAGTGGTAAAGTACTGTTTTCTCTAAGTCTGAAGGCTGCCCACACTGTGCCTGTGTGCTGCAGCTTGCATCTTCGCCTTTGGGAAGCTGCCGCTCGCCGATTCTCCCGGAGGCGAAGAAGCGGCTTCTTCGCACACAGAGCATTGTGGCGAGCGCAGGGAGCTCCTGAGAGCGGTTTGTGCCGAAAGAAGCCCGGGACCGGCACTTAGCTTCGGAGAGCTGCGTATCTGCGTCTTCTGCGTGTCTTGCCGCTCTACACTCAGCAAAAAGCTTTTCCAACATATCTTGCAAGGAGAAACTCTGCCAGGAAAGAAAACATCCAAAATCTTGTTCTAAAGCTTGCAAGGGGGTCTGCAAAGCGTTTGGCAAGAATGAAAGGTAGTTGTCCAAAACTCGTTCTTTTCCAATAGAATAACCATGGAAAAGGCAGGAGAGTGGTAAAGTACTGTTTTCTCTAAGTCTGAAGGCTGCCCACACTGTGCCTGCGTGCTGCAGCTTGCATCTTCGCCTTTGGGAAGCTGCCGCTCGCCGATTCTCCCGGAGGCGAAGAAGCGGCTTCTTCGCACACAGAGCATTGTGGCGAGCGCAGGGAGCTCCTGAGAGCGGTTTGTGCCGAAAGAAGCCCGGGACCGGCACTTAGCTTCGGAGAGCTGCGTATCTGCGTCTTCTGCGTGTCTTGCCGCTCTACACTCAGCAAAAAGCTTTTCCACCATATCTTGCAAGGAGAAACTCTGCCAGGAAAGAAAACATCCAAAATCTTCTTCTAAAGCTTGCACGGGGGTCTGCAAAGAGTTTGGCAAGAATGAAAGGTAGTTGTCCAAAACTTGTTCTTTTCCAATAGAATAACCATGGAAAAGGCAGGAGAGTGGTAAAGTACTGTTTTCTCTAAGTCTGAAGGCTGCCCACACTGTGCCTGTGTGCTGCAGCTTGCATCTTCGCCTTTGGGAAGCTGCCGCTCGCCGATTCTCCCGGAGGCGAAGAAGCGGCTTCTTCGCACACAGAGCATTGTGGCGAGCGCAGGGAGCTCCTGAGAGCGGTTTGTGCCGAAAGAAGCCCGGGACCGGCACTTAGCTTCGGAGAGCTGCGTATCTGCGTCTTCTGCGTGTCTTGCCGCTCTACACTCAGCAAAAAGCTTTTCCACCATATCTTGCAAGGAGAAACTCTGCCAGGAAAGAAAACATCCAAAATCTTGTTCTAAAGCTTGCACGGGGGTCTGCAAAGAGTTTGGCAAGAATGAAAGGTAGTTGTCCAAAACTCGTTCTTTTCCAATAGAATAACCATGGAAAAGGCAGGAGAGTGGTAAAGTACTGTTTTCTCTAAGTCTGAAGGCTGCCCACACTGTGCCTGTGTGCTGCAGCTTGCATCTTCGCCTTTGGGAAGCTGCCGCTCGCCGATTCTCCCGGAGGCGAAGAAGCGGCTTCTTCGCACACAGAGCATTGTGGCGAGCGCAGGGAGCTCCTGAGAGCGGTTTGTGCCGAAAGAAGCCCGGGACCGGCACTTAGCTTCGGAGAGCTGCGTATCTGCGTCTTCTGCGTGTCTTGCCGCTCTACACTCAGCAAAAAGCTTTTCCACCATATCTTGCAAGGAGAAACTCTGCCAGGAAAGAAAACATCCAAAATCTTGTTCTAAAGCTTGCAAGGGGGTCTGCAAAGCGTTTGGCAAGAATGAAAGGTAGTTGTCCAAAACTCGTTCTTTTCCAATAGAATAACCATGGAAAAGGCAGGAGAGTGGTAAAGTACTGTTTTCTCTAAGTCTGAAGGCTGCCCACACTGTGCCTGTGTGCTGCAGCTTGCATCTTCGCCTTTGGGAAGCTGCCGCTCGCCGATTCTCCCGGAGGCGAAGAAGCGGCTTCTTCGCACACAGAGCATTGTGGCGAGCGCAGGGAGCTCCTGAGAGCGGTTTGTGCCGAAAGAAGCCCGGGACCGGCACTTAGCTTCGGAGAGCTGCGTATCTGCGTCTTCTGCGTGTCTTGCCGCTCTACACTCAGCAAAAAGCTTTTCCACCATATCTTGCAAGGAGAAACTCTGCCAGGAAAGAAAACATCCAAAATCTTGTTCTAAAGCTTGCACGGGGGTCTGCAAAGAGTTTGGCAAGAATGAAAGGTAGTTGTCCAAAACTCGTTCTTTTCCAATAGAATAACCATGGAAAAGGCAGGAGAGTGGTAAAGTACTGTTTTCTCTAAGTCTGAAGGCTGCCCACACTGTGCCTGTGTGCTGCAGCTTGCATCTTCGCCTTTGGGAAGCTGCCGCTCGCCGATTCTCCCGGAGGCGAAGAAGCGGCTTCTTCGCACACAGAGCATTGTGGCGAGCGCAGGGAGCTCCTGAGAGCGGTTTGTGCCGAAAGAAGCCCGGGACCGGCACTTAGCTTCGGAGAGCTGCGTATCTGCGTCTTCTGCGTGTCTTGCCGCTCTACACTCAGCAAAAAGCTTTTCCACCATATCTTGCAAGGAGAAACTCTGCCAGGAAAGAAAACATCCAAAATCTTGTTCTAAAGCTTGCACGGGGGTCTGCAAAGAGTTTGGCAAGAATGAAAGGTAGTTGTCCAAAACTCGTTCTTTTCCAATAGAATAACCATGGAAAAGGCAGGAGAGTGGTAAAGTACTGTTTTCTCTAAGTCTGAAGGCTGCCCACACTGTGCCTGCGTGCTGCAGCTTGCATCTTCGCCTTTGGGAAGCTGCCGCTCGCCGATTCTCCCGGAGGCGAAGAAGCGGCTTCTTCGCACACAGAGCATTGTGGCGAGCGCAGGGAGCTCCTGAGAGCGGTTTGTGCCGAAAGAAGCCCGGGACCGGCACTTAGCTTCGGAGAGCTGCCTATCTGCGTCTTCTGCGTGTCTTGCCGCTCTACACTCAGCAAAAAGCTTTTCCACCATATCTTGCAAAGAGAAACTCTGCCAGGAAAGAAAACATCCAAAATCTTGTTCTAAAGCTTGCACGGAGGTCTGCAAAGAGTTTGGCAAGAATGAAAGGTAGTTGTCCAAAACTCGTTCTTTTCCAATATAATAACAATGGAAAAGGCAGGAGAGTGGTAAAGTACTGTTTTCTCTAAGTCTGAAGGCTGCCCACACTGTGCCTGTGTGGTGCAGCTTGTATCTTCGCCTTTGGGAAGCTGCCGCTCGCCGATTCTCCCGGAGGCGAAGAAGCGGCTTCTTCGCACACTGAGCATTGTGGCGAGCGCAGGGAGCTCCTGAGAGCAGTTTGTGCCGAAAGAAGCCCGGGACCGGCACTTAGCTTCGGAGAGCTGCGTATCTGCGTCTTCTGCGTGTCTTGCCGCTCTACACTCAGCAAAAAGCTTTTCCAGCATATCTTGCAAAGAGAAACTCTGCCAGGAAAGAAAACATCCAAAATCTTGTTCTAAAGCTTGCACGGAGGTCTGCAAAGAGTTTGGCAAGAATGAAAGGTAGTTGTCCAAAACTCGTTCTTTTCCAATATAATAACCATGGAAAAGGCAGGAGAGTGGTAAAGTACTGTTTTCTCTAAGTCTGAATGCAGGCCACACTGTGCCTGCATGGTGCGGCTTGCATCTTCGCCTTTGGGAAGCTGCCGCTCGCCGATTCTCCCGCAGGCGAAGAAGCGGCTTCTTCGCACACAGAGCATTGTGGCGAGCGCAGGGAGCTCCTGAGAGCGGTTTGTGCCGAAAGAAGCCGTGGACCGGCACTTAGCTTCGGAGAGCTGCGTATCTGCGTCTTCTGCGTGTCTTGCCGCTCAACACACAGCAAAAAGCTTTTCCACCATATCTTGCAAAGAGAAACTCTGCCAGGATAGAAAACATCCCCGATCTTCTTCTAAAAGTTGCACAGAGGACTGCAGAGTGTTTAAGAAGATGAAAAAGATAGTGTCCCATAACTCCTTTTATTCGAATATAACGTGAATGAAACGGCAGGAGAATGCTAATGTACTCGTTTCTATCAATTTCAAAGCTGCACACGCTATATCTGTGTGCTGCGGCTTGCATCTTCGCCTTTGGGAAGCGGCCGTTCTCTCCATCTCCCGGAGGCGAAGAAGCGGCTTCTTCGCGCACAGAGCATTGTGCCGGTGGCGGTGATCTCCGGAGAGCGGCTTCTGACGAAAGACGCCCTGGCAGGGGGCTTAGTTTCGGAGAGCTCTTTACTCTGCCTTCTGCCTCTCTGGTCACATAAAACTTAGCAAAAAGCTTTTTTACTATGTCTTGCAAGGACCAACTGTGCCAGTATGGAAAGCATCTCCGCTCTTGTTCTAGAAGTTGCACGGAGGTCTGCAGAGTGTTTAGCAAGAAGCAAAAGAAAGTTGTCCAAAACTCCTTCTTTTGGAATGGTAATGTGAATGGAAAAGTCCGGAGAGTGGTAAGGTACTGTTTTCTTTAGGTTTGAGAGCTGCACACACAATCCCCATGTTGTGCGACTTTTTTCTTCGCTTTTAAAGACGCGGCCGCGGTCTCCGTCTCCCGGAGGCGAAGAAGCCGCTTCTTTGCACACAGAGCATTGTGCCGGTTGCGCTGCGCTCCGGAGCACGGCTTCTGCGGAAAGACGCCCGGGAGCGGTCCTTACCTTCGGAGAGCTCCGTATCTCTGAATCTGCGTCTCTTGTCGCCTACATCTTAGCAAAAAGCTTTTCTACTAGGTCTCGCAAGGAGAAACTCTCCCAGTACAAAAAGCATCCCGGATCTTTTTCTGGAAGTTGCACGGAATGTCAGCAGAGTGTTAGGCAAGAAGCAAAAGAAAGTTGTCCAAAACCCCTTTTCTTCCAATGTTAATGTGAATTGAAAAGGCAGGAGAATGAGGAAGTGCTGTTTTCTGTCCGTTTGAAAGCTGTCACAAGGAGAAACTCTATCAGCACCTCAAGTTTTCCTCCATTTTACTCCCGATCTTTCTTTTGTTGTGCAGTCAAGAAGCACCCCACTTTCTTAGTTATGCTGCAGGTTGTCTTCAAATGGCTTTGCTTTCTGTCCCCTCCTCCCCATTTCTAACAGGCACAAGCACATTCCCTTCCCGGAACAAAATCCTGGTAATAGAGCCAGGAAGACTACGCTTTGACTTTGAGAACCAAAACCTATCTAAGAGAAAATAGTCCATTCTTTGAGACCCAATATCACACATCTGTGTGCAGGAGGAAGAGGGGTGCGTGCGTGCGTGAATGGGAAGTGTACTCGCCAACAAACTAGAGCCAATATTAGTAACCAACATGTAACAAGTGTGGACGTATCTAATTCCCGGCTCTTTTTTGGATCTTTTTTCTTCAAGGTTATTTTGCTTTTAAAGATTTTCTAGTCATTTGAAAGATTCTTCTTGGTTTGTGTGAGAATAGAAATCTCCATAAAGCTTACTACGTAAAAGCAGGGTAATCTTTTGGACTTGATGATGACTATTTGGGAGATGATATTTCCATCTGCATAAATCAATTTCCTTGTTTTGGAAATATTTTTGTCACGGAAAGTAGTAAGTTTCAAGATGTGTTTTTAGAAGGTGTAAAAATTGAGATCCTCATTTGTAGCAAAGCAATACAAAGAATATCCCTTAAAACCATCCACTCCATCATTTCATTTTTGTATTTTTGTCTTTTCAATAGCTAGTTCTCACTTTCAGGTGGCTTTTAAATGCCATGGTTTGACACAATTTTGTTATTCATTTCTAAGCTTCAAAATGATATTTAAGAAGAGTAATTTCCTGTAACTACTGGACAGTTTGCAAATTAACATCAAAGTGGAGGGAGGGAGGGAAGGAAGTGGCAGAAGGATGTGGCAGAAAGAAGGACATAGTGGAAGGAAGGCAGTGAAGGAAGGAAGTGGGGGAAGGAAAGAAAAGAAAGAAGGAAAGAGAGAAAGAAAAAGAAAGAAAGAAAGAAAGAAAAAGAAAGAAAAGGAAGGGAAAAAGAAGGAACAAGGGAAAGAGGGAAAGGGGGAAAGGGGGAAAGGGGGAAAGGGGGAAAGGGGGAAAGGGGGAAAGAAAGAAAGAAAGAAAGAAAGAAAGAAAGAAAGAAAGAAAGAAAGAAAGAAAGAAAGAAAGAAAGAAAGAAAGAAAGAAAGAAAGAAAGAAAGAAAGAAAGAAAGAAAGAAAGAAAGAAAGAAAGAAAGAAAGAAAGAAAGAAAGAAAGAAAGAAAGAAAGAAAGAAAGAAAGAAAGAAAGAAAGAAAGAAAGAAAGAAAGAAAGAAAGAAAGAAAGAAAGAAAGAAAGAAAGAAAGAAAGAAGGAAAGAAAGAGAAGGGAAGAAAATTCCCAAATGTCAGAAACGTTAAAGATGATAAAATACTTGCGTGTATGATAAAGAGCGAGGACTAGATATTAGATATAGTATTGCTAAATGGCACATAAATGTGTGACCCAAACAGTTCAACTCATTGGATAGCAGTTTCTCAGCATGAATATGTTATTTCTAGCTTCAACTTCTTACTGCTACTGTACAGAATGATTACCATAGAATAATGGAATGGTTGGCTTTGGAAGGGACCTTAAATTCACCTACCTCCTCCCCACCATGTCATTGTCAGGGACACCTTCCACTAGACCGCCTTAAGCTCAAAGACCCATTCAAGCTGGCCTTGATCACTTCCAGGAATTGGTCACCCACAACATGTTCTAGTGTCTCCCAACCATCTTGGCAAGGAATTTCTTCCCAATAGCCAAAGGAAACCTATACTCTTCAGGTTTTAAAGCCATCCACACTTTTCCTATTGCTCCGTGCCCTTGTGTAGCTCACTTGCCTCCTTCTGGTAGGCTGTCTTCAGCTGCTGGAGAGCTGCTCTAACAATTTGCCCAGAGTCTGCTCTTCTCCAGGCTGAGAAAACGCCTGCGGGACTCTGACTTGATGACAGACTTCATGTGCTGCACTGGGGGCTCAGACCATTCTTCTTCTTGGAATTGTTGTAGGATGCTCAACCCCTGTTGACTGTGGTACAGGTACACAGTTCATTGTGGTACAGGTAATAAATAGATGATTGTTTTAATAAAGACACAATTGAAATGATAAGAGCTAAATTTTAACGCAAAATTAATTGGAGAAAGATTCCTAAACCTGTGGCCCGTTACCCCAGCCCATCCATTGATTGTAAATGACATTCCTTGCAGATGTTATGATACATGAACCAAAGCCAAGTGATGGATACTGCTTAAGATAGATGTTCTACCTGCTTACTGCAATATGGTCTTATCAGTCTAAAACAATCCCCCGAACATTAAGAACAAGAGATTACATCATGAAGTAATGAAGTGCTTTGGTTGAAAGTAAAAGGCATTTGAAAGAAATGGGTTTGGGGGCTAACGCAGCAAGATCTCAGAAATGGAGTGCCAGCTTAGTTCTCTGCTTCAGAGACAAGTGAAGCAATTCAGAAGTGTCCTCCTGTGAAAAAGGTTGACAGATCTTTCTGCACAACAGTTAACAGCCGGCATCAGAAATGTGTGCAAATAACATACTAGCCACTACAAGTTTGTCCTCCAGGAGTGGAAGGGCCACTCAGACGCATAGCAGTGGTCTTGCTGCTGTGCCTGTTCAAATAGACAGAAAAGAATGAGGAAAACAAATTTTTCCATCTAGTTTGTTTCAGTATTGGTACAAAGACTATTTTCCCGCCCTCAGGAGACAGCAAAAACAGTCAACAACTGAAATGCTTCAGAAATGGAAATGATCTGAATCACAAATATTTCTTTTCACATCAAATTTAAAGCCTAAGTCATAACTGTCAAACAGATAGAACTATTTAAAGATGAATGTACTATACATACTAAAATATTCCCAGAGATAACTATTGTGTCCTTAGTCTGTTTAAAAGTCTAGACTTCCTGGTAAAAAAACTTGTACAGCGCTGAGGTAGCTCCACGACATTCTCTTTTCAGATTAATTAAACTCTTCAGTCTCACCACCGTTACCAATGGATTTCTGTAAGTCCTTGAAAACCAGTAATTTCCCTTTTTTCCTTCTATGAAAAAAATGACAGTGACAAGAGTTATTTGCACTCCCTATTTTCTGAAACAAGCCTGAACATCAAGCCTTAAGAACTTTATCATGAGTTTTACTTCAAACTAAATTTTAAGAGAATGGCAGAAAGAATGGGAGCCTCAAGCAAAAGAATTTAGGCTTCTAATTCTTGGGTTGTCTTCTTACTTACCTAAGACAAGAAGTGGAAAGAGAATAGATTAGAGTTAGCAGCTGTTTAAGATTTGCACGTACTCTTCCACTCTTCCAAGAGGTCAAGGATGCTTTTCTGGCCCTCCCTCCCTCCACAAGCTGCAGCTTCCTTCAAAGCACATTCACCTGCTGTGCAATGGAGCTCCCCACGAGCTCCATTGTGTTCCTCCACGGTTCTCCAGGGACTGCTGGGAGACAACCTGCTTGATGATGATGTCCTCCAGGGACTGTGGGGGATTCTTTGCTGTGTCAACTGGAGCACCTTCTCCTCCTTCTTGTCTCACTTTAGTATCATGCAGCTGCTTCTCATACTTCTTTTTTCCCTCACTTGTCACTGCCTATTCATATGTTTTGTACTTTTGACAATATATTTTCACAATGACTGATGGGCTCAGTTGCAGAAATGTGTCTTGCTAGAAAATTGGATACTATAGAAAACCATGATTTTACAGCAAAGAATAGTGGAAGTACAAATATACTGCTAAAGAACCGGAAAATTGACAATCATTCATTGTAATACGTCCCCTCATTTTGCCTTCTTTCTCCTTAAGATCTGGAAAGACTACTGGGCACTGAAAAACACTACAGTGTTGTTTCAAAGAAAAGACTTTTTTAGGATTCTAAGGCGCATGTTCCAATTGCTTGAGAAAATTGAGAAAAGGCACTTTGTCTTTTGTGATAAATATCATTAGCCAGTAGGGACAAAGTCTGACCAACAAGAGCAGATCAAAATCTGATGAGACCAAGCAATATACCTTGAGTGGCCAGGACAGAACCATTGAGTCATTGAATCTGTTGAATTGGAAGGACCCCATCAGGATCATCATCAGTCCAACTCCTGGCCCTGCCTGGGGCCATCCTTGAGAATCACACCATATGCCTGAGAGCAATGTCCCAAACTCAGACAGGTGTGATGGTGTGACCACTCCCTGGAAAGACTCTTCCAGTGCCCAGCCATTCTCTGGTTAAAAACTTTTTCCGGATACCCAACCTAAACCTCCCCTGACTCAGCTGCATGCCATTTCTTTGAGTCCTGTCTTTGTAGACCTCATTTGAGGACTTTCTAATACCAAGGTGATTCCGCCCCAGAGCAGAGCAGAGCAGAGCAGAGCAGAGAAGAGCAGAGCAGAGCAGAGCAGAGCAAGACAATCCCCTTCCTTGCCCAGCTGGTGATACTGTGCCTGATGCACCCCAGGACAGGCTTGGCCCTCCTGGCTGCCAGGGCACTGCTGATGCACATTCAGCTTGCCATTGGCCAGGAGCCTGGGTCCCTTTCTGCAGTGCTTCTCCCAGCCTCTTGCTCCCTCCCCAGTCTATACACCCACCAGGATTGCCCTGTTGCAGGTGCTGAATCCAGCACTTGCCCTTGTTCCACTCCATCTGGTTGGTGATTGCCTGTGGGAATCCTCAAAAACAGAGGGGTTTGGGAAAGCTGCAAAAGGAAGGCCTCAGAGACAGCAGAACTGTCATTGGAGCTAAGCAGTAGTCATAAGGTTTGTCAGCAGAAAAATTAGATGAGAAGTAGAAAAGTAAGGACAAATGGAACAATGGTCTGTGTATTAATGCTTGTCTAGAATAACTCCCTAAGCTACAGCAAAGTATATCTAGCGCGATGTTAGGTAGTTCTAAGCTTAATAATGGAGCTCTGTGCGTTGTATCTTAAGGCTTACAAGCAGGTCTTTTATTCGAAAGAAGCGAGCATCGTTCTAAGCCCAGTACATGTCTTTATAGTGATTGGACAGAAGTACTGTCAATATGCTTTTGCTTTGTGTGATTGGTCAAAAAACTTTTCAAGTAAGTTGTAACATTAAGTTCTTTGTCTGCTGCTGGGGACGTGAGCTGCTGGCAGCTTCCCATTGTCATCACCATGTCATGAGACTGATGCTGGAAAAAAACCAGCTTGAGACGCCGTCCCCAGCAGTCCCGCCCCTTTTGTGATTTGTGCATAGACTCCCGGCCAGCAAGAATTGCCCATCTCTCCTATTTGGCAAGATCTCTCTGCAAGGTCTCTGTGCCCTCAAGGGAGTTAGTTCACAGCTCCTCCCAATTTAGTGTCTTTGGCAAACTGTCTTAATATTCCTTCAAGTGCTGTGTCCAGGTTGTTCAAAAGATGTTGAAGAGAACTGGCCCAATGATGATACTGTCTTAGCCACTGAAATAAGTGCTTCATACTTCCTCTTGTGCAGAAATCACAACAAATTTCTTTTCTATCCATGCAGATATCT
Source organism: Molothrus aeneus (assembly GCF_037042795.1). Taxonomy (NCBI): domain Eukaryota; kingdom Metazoa; phylum Chordata; class Aves; order Passeriformes; family Icteridae; genus Molothrus; species Molothrus aeneus. Next base: position 75,855 of record NW_027098941.1, on the reverse strand, counting down.
TTTCTTATGCTCATGCTTTTTATCCCAACAGCAGCTGACACGACATTTACAGGCACAGCAACAGCACACTTTTCCTGCTCTTACTAGACTTAACAATTTTGCAACCGGTCAATCGGTGACCTTTGCAACTAAAGTCAGACCTTCAGCATTTCTCATTAAATGAATGTCTTCAGAAGAAAACTTTGCTGCCTACTCTGTACGACTGAAGAATAGATGATAATGAGTTAGCATCACAATCAGTTAAGTACAGAGCCTATACTTTAGCAGGGAAAAAATTAAAAGAAGAGCTCTTTTATGCAACAACTATCTGAGAAACAAAACAACTAGGATCTTCCACAGGGTTCCCTGCAGTAGAAATGTACTTGTATGAATGCAGAAGATAAAAGATGTGGTTTTGAAAGGCTATGTCCTTGCTAAGCTAAATTGGATCTCATCCTGTAGATGAAAGATCAAGGAGCTCAAAGCGGAGCTAGAGAGACATGTCCAGATAATGAGACAGAGCAAAGCATTTTCCAAGATAATTAAGCATTCTGGTGGACTGGCCAGTTAGGTTAAATCTGCCACACCCATTCACTTTCGGGGACTGAACTGTGGAGTGCTAAACCGTATCTGCTGCTGTGCAAAGTAAAAGAGATCCATCCAAATTGTATGGTTAGTGTGAACACTCTCACTCTCAATTGTAAAACACTTCATAAGCTATTAATCAGTCTTAGGAACAAAATGAAATAAAGCTGTTATGCCATCTGGGAATGGGAAAACATGTTCAAAATATTTTTTTCTCTATGCTTTCTTCTTTTTTCTTTTTCTTTTTTTCTTTTTTTTTTTTTTTTTTTTTTTAATCCCACATTATGTGATTGATAATTTCAACCATTCTGGAATGCTTTTAACAGATGAACCCAGCATAGTAGTTTTATTACAGGCTCTTGTCCCTTACATGCTTCAGGACAGGTTTGGAATATACTCCACAGTCAATTAGTGGTTTTTTATCTCTTTTCCCAGAGACAACTTTTAAAGGACTACTTAACCCCTAAAAATCATAATTTCTCTGGTTTCTCCAAGCTTTTTGAGAAAGCTGTTTTGGTTTTGTTTTGGTTTGTTGTTTGTTTTGTTTTATTGCATCATTCCTAATGTCTTCAGACCTACTACAAGAAGAAGTTAAAAATAGATCTTATTTGAAGAGACTGTTAAAGCTAATGAACTGCCAGTCTTGGTATTTGTATCTTTCTAAATCCTTTAAATTCCAAGGTTGCCTTCCTGAATCCTCAGTTACTTAGAAAACATTGTGTTTATAAAACAGACCCAGTTCAATTGCTTCTGCAAACTCACCTTCATTTTATAGGATTGTACTTCAAGAAATCTTGCTTCATTCAAACATTGAAAGTACAGATTTGACATCATCTGTGACCCTTCGATCTGTCTGAACTGTATTTCATTGTGTGAGTTTCTCAGTTGCTTCAAATAAGGACAGAATCTTTTCAATTTGTATAGCATGTTATCTGAAGATCTCCTGTCTGCTTTCTTCACTTGCTTTAATGGGAAGACAAGGGAAATACATTTTGAATGTTATCTTTTAGAGTCTACTTTTACCTACCAGTGTGCTTATATGGACTAGAACCAATGTCAGCTTGAAAGAAGGTATTGTCACGATCCGCTGATACCAAGGGGTTGGTTAACTGGTTGGTTGGTTAACTGATCTCGGAGTGCAACAGACAACCTGGAAAGGGGATTGCAGTATCAATCCAAACAAATGCACCTTTATAGAATGACCACAGCAAATGCCTGAAAGGAATCAGGGAGAGGAAAAGAATAAAAAAGAGGGGGAGAAAGAGAGAGGAGTATAGCTACCAAACATGGAGAGACTAAGTCCTCTTAGTCCAGCTGATAGAGTTTGCCTAGTCACGTTGGGAAGATCTCAAAGTCCTGGTTAACTCAAGGTTCTATTATAGTCCATTGCTGAGGGGGGAAACAGAATCTTGAAATGGCTGAGATACAATCAAGAAGAAGAAGAAGTCTATTGAAATTGCTGAGGGGGAAAAAGATATTGAAGATGGGTACAGACAGTCCATGTTCTCAGCAGGATAAGTCAGTATCAGCAGTGAGTGGGACCCACTGTTTCAGGACTGCTTTCTGGGGGAAACCAGTCTAGGTCCGGTGAACACATCTGTAGGCAACACTCAGCAGGCATCCTGCTTCAGTCAGGCCAGCACCCCTGCATCAGAATTACAGGTGTCTCAGTCTCAGTCCTTGGTAGGGGGGCTTCAACCTCGGTGCCTCACGCTGGTAGTGGAGATGAAGGATTTTCCATGGGGGGGCTACCAAGTTGCCCCAGCAAGTTCATCTGGCCAAGAGGTGGGAAAATTCCTGGTCTATTGTCGTGAAGCAGGTGCAAGCATATAGGCCGGGTCGCCCTTTGGCAGGCCCTGCTAGAAGCAGTCACTGAAGACACAGCTGTGAACAATCACTTGGCAGGCCAGAATTCTGCTCAGGGGCCTCAGGATTTTTGGTGTTCATCCATTACTGGCAGGCCAGAATTCCCATCGGTGTCTTTAGGGTCCCAGGGTCTGTCCTGGGAATGGTCGTGAGGCAAATGAGGGGAACTTTAGACTGTCTTTCACACGTATCAGAAAATCTATTTACTGAAATGGCCAAAAAGAATGCATAACATTTACAATTGAGGGGGAAAAAGAAAACCAAACTCAAACCGTTGGAGCAATATCATTCTAGAGAATGCCATGTCTCTATGAAAAATACAAAAAAATTTCTGTTTTCAAACGCACCCACAAATCACCATTTTGCATCTTTTTTGTTGTTGTTGTTGTTGTTGTTTGTTTTAAAGCTCTGGCACTTATCTGATTCCTTTTTGAGTTAGTTCAGCTCATTAATCTAGTAAGAAAGCTGCTAAAATTAAACTGAAAAACCTATGGGGAACAGGATGCCACTTCAGCCATGTTGTAGGGAAGCATTAGGTCAGCCTTCTGTCTTGTAGAAATATGTCTGTCATATAGGAAAATCAATGTGTAGCACTATCTTATTTTGAACTTTCTCATTGCTACTGGGTTCCTGAATGATCAAGATGGTTTAAACCAACAACAGGCAGCCCTCTAAGATACTCCCCAAACTATTGCAATGGAATAACTTGATCAGGTGAAGAGCTCGCTATGCAAAAGCTGAATATGATGTCAAGAATGCTTTGTTGTGGATTACCATTGTTTGGGATCATTTATCCCTTACCCTCCCATGTAGGTATAGGAAAAAATTAAGAAACCACAAGGCTTTTACAGCTGTTCTTGTATTTTGGGATCGTAAGGACTTGGGTTGGTAAACAAAACTGTGGTGAGTTTTACTATTGACTTTATCGCTGTTTCACTTTGAATTAACTGCTTTGCATTTCAGCTTACCCATCAGTATAATGAGAAGAAGAATATCTTCCTTCCTGCCCAAAAGATATTGAATTATGCCTGTGATGTCACGGACTTAAAGACGAAAACCATTGTGATTGAAAGGAAGTATTGGCATGCCACAAGGTAACTGGAGTGAGCTGTGTTTCCTCCTCAGCTTCACTGTGATAGTAGAATTTTAATTAGCAGTTCCAAAACTTTGTCTTAGCATAGTCTGGTGACATATCTCAGTAGAGCAGTGTCCTAGGGTGACTTTATGATGTTGTATCCCCAGCCATCTGTTCTGTTAATGCTGGATATTATATTCTCTGCCTTCAAGACTGCTTCTGAGAGCAAAGGTGGGGAGAAGAAGAAGTACGGAGTTTGTTATCACAGGCTGCACTCACTCTTCTAAAAGCAACACTGCTCCACATTCTGTGCTGCACTGTGTTGTCTGGGCACTGATGGAGCAGAACAGAGTGTTCTTTGCTTTTCAGTTGGTTTAGCTGGCTGAGGCAGAGTTTTCCCTGGACTGTCTTTTTTCTTTCCCTTTTCTTGGAACTGTTCAAACCTGCTCCAGACTGGGACCTGGAGAGCACTGAGAGCTTGCACTTTGTGGCCTATGGGGGCCTACTCTGGGCAGCAGCCTTTCCTAGTGCCGGAGGGATTGATAACAGAGCAAGCATCCACAGGAGAGACTTTCTGAATTTGTTGTCTCTTCAGAGCGGCGATTGAGTTTTGTCATCTGGTATTGTTCATTTTTTGTGCTGGGGGGTGCTTTCCCTGGTAAATAAACAGATTTTTTCCACTTCTCTCAGAGGAAATGTTTCCCAGACCAGTTGAGGGGAGGGGCCGTGTAGGTGGGCTTTCTGGGGGGGGCCCCCTGAGACATAAACTTTAAAGAAATTTAGGGATTTTAGAGGAGCTGAGGTTTTAGTTAGAGATAAGCCTTATTAGAGTTTATCAAAATAAATAGGTAGGCCTTGTTGAAGTTAAGAGTTAGTAGTTAACTAATAATTGATTGCTTGTCAACATCATGTTTGCTTAGCTGGGTTTATCATGAAGAATATAGAAACTCATAAATAGCTTTTAGGAACATAAGACAATTGTAGGCCACCTCTGTTCTGAAACCAATTGAAGATGGGGAATGGGAGTTCTACCAATGGGTTCATTTGTCATATTTGCATTGAAAATGTAGAAAGTTCAGAACCAGGAAGACTTCATTTATTTCCTCATTTTGGAACCCCTCCCCATGAAAGGGACCACCGATTCATTTTGAGGAACAAACTACGTGTGCTTAATAGCTTTTGAACTAATTACCATACGAAGTGAGGAATGATGGGATGTACCTAAATTATGAATATGTATTTGTCTTTTGGGTATTCAATACTTGTATAGATAAAAAGACTCTGTTATCACCCCTAAATCACAGTGTGTATTTGGGAGCTATCCCGCACGCTGCCCAGCGTTGCAATAAACATACACTTTCTAATTTTGAACTGTTAGAGAGCCTTGGTCCGTCACAGTTGGATATCAGTACTAGATCAATATTTTTAATAAATCACCCCTTCTTGAGGATTGCTGCCAAATTTGCCCTAAACCAAGACAAGCAGGATCTGCGATTTAGAGAATGATGGAATCACTTTGGTTGGAAAAGACCTTTAAGAACATTGAGTCTAAATGTAATTAGCAAACACAACCATCAAGCAATGTTTTGCTGTCTGAAGAGAACATGGTTTATCTGGTAAGCTTTGCAAGTATTTGTGTCATCACAAGCATGCATGTCCAATGCATTAGATGGGTATATAATAAGAAACCTGTGCAAATCAACAGAATGATTCTCAGGGTAGGATATTGGCATGTTTCATCCTTCTTCCCGACTTCTTCCAATGAATTATTTTTACAAAGTAATGATTGGAATTGTTACTCTTTTGACGGTTCTTGTTGTATTACTGACATTTTTGGCATAGGAATGCCAAATAGGCTAATTCACCTAGTTTTTCAGATAAAGACCAAGATTTAGTGTTGCTTAAGCTGGAGGCAGAAATATTTAAATCTTCCAGCCTCCTTCTTAGTACCTAATTTCTATTACAATATCAGTGCACAATCTTGTCCCTTAAGGTCCAGCTAGCTCAGTTTATACCAACAGGGTGACATTAGTAGGGCTCACGTGATGCTGCACACAGAAGCCCTCGGGGTGCACCTCTAGCAGACAGTAATTCATGCACTTGGACCATCCCAGTGCTGACTTTGGATCACCAGAAGAGTAGAACTAGAGAGATTTGATGGAGAGCTCTCTGGAGGAAGTAGCCTGAAGAAGACAGCAGAAATCCCATCTGTGTGTTTGTACAAATAACGTGAATACCATTTACAGAAAAAGATCTTCAAATGGATCTAGCTTTTTCTGCAGACTATTTGTCAACTATATGCATTACATGGACAGTTCCACTGAGCATCTGAAATACAGCTGCGTTTAAGTGGATTGATTCAGGGTTGGAAAGCGGTGAAATAAAGCTTTTCAGGAATAGCTGACATCCAAGTCCCGCAGAAATTTACCTATTTTTAATGTCCAGATGCTTTTTAAAATCATGGGTGACCATTTAGCTACCTAATAGCTTTAATCAGAAATACAAAGAAAATTTTAAACTCCCATCTTTTATAGCTTGAATATTTTTCTTTGTTTATTTCCTGGTTTCCAATTCAGGTCTACAAATCATATGATTAGGTAATGAGAACTCATGCTGTATAAAAATATTTCGTGCTATACTTCCAAGTCAAGGCCATGTTTTTCCCGGAACTGTTTAAAAAAATAAAATTCTATCTGGATTCTCTCTAGCCCACACTCATCATTATATAAAATCATTTAAATATTATATTTTGACTTTACATGGTGCAATTATATTCAGAAATCCAAGGCTCTATTGTTAGATTGTTTGTATGGTTTTCTGGCAATTCTAACTTCCCACAACCACTCTTGGCAGCTATATATTTTTGCAGCAAGGCATCACAGGGGTCTGTGAGAAGTTTGAATGTGAAGCAGAGCTAACATTAAAATACACGTGACATACTCGAAATATTTCACTTCCGAAAGTTACAGTTTGCTTAGATGGAAGGAAATATGAAATAAATAAACCTCACACAACATTTCTAAATCTTGGAAATCTATTACCTGAACTTTGAGTCAGTTTGCAGGACAGGACTCTGTAGAAATGCAAATGTGAAGTCCAAGGAATAGAGCAGAAGGTGTATTGGGCAGGGGTACAGAAGATTGCTCTGAAGGGTGATGTAAGCAAGATTGCATCCTATAAAGATAGCAGCTGCTTCTGCTGGTGCCAACATAGAGAATTTGCGCCACCAGCCTAGTTTTCTGGGGACATTTGACCTGTACACTCTTGAGGGCTTGTAGATGGGAATGAATGTGTCCTTTGATCTGTTTTTTTCTTTTGAATGTCTATGACCTGACTTGCTATTGTGTACTGTACTGTATCGTTTTAGAAACAGACACGTTTCATCTGTTTGAAAGCTGTAGTTGAAAGTGAGCTTGCAATCATGAGTTGGCTGTCAAAAGAATTAATTTTCTGCTTTAAGCAAAATATCAATAGAAACATTCCATCCACTCCTATGATACAGATTCCTTTTGAATTTACAGGGTAATTTGCATTAGTGAGTATACTGCATGTGCAATAAATACACCTTGCTTGGTTTCTAATGATGATAATAGTCCTCTTTGTATTACTCTAAGGATTGAACTCACCATCATTATTTTCCTGTTCTCATTGATCTGTAAAGGAAAAATAGTTTTGCATTAACCAAGGAGTAAAATGCATGGATTTAGCATCATTCTTGCAAGTAGTCCTCGATTCTGAAAATACCTCTCAGAAGCTGCATCAAATGGCAAAGCTAGACAGATGGCAGAATGCAGAACCTGCCATTTAGGATCAGGTACAAAATAACACCCAAGAAATTCTTCATGGATGCTGCATAAGTACAAAGACGCCGTTATTTAAAAGAGAAAAATAGTCAATGTGAAACGTGTTTGATGAATAAAAAGCTATGCTAATCAAGAGACTACAGTGCCAAGTGTGCTACAAGGCTTTTTTTGTAATTAACATCATTCCCAGCATGAAAAAATACTATTTTTATTGTAGATTGCTTAAGAGTGCACAACAGTTTGGAAAAAAGTGCTTTGCTTTTTCTATTCATAGGAACTGTGTATCATGGTAAGAGATACTGTAAACAGGTTTTGGAAAACAATGTTATTTTGAAGATTCATTCTATTCAGAAATACTTCCCGTGAAAAAATTTGCTCTGCCTTCCATCCTGAAGACTCTTAAAGGAAAATGTCTTTGTTGCATTCTCTTCACACTAGTTCAGGAGCTCAGTCTTACCTGCATTCTAATGCTTTTTTATGTTCCTGATGGCATGGCTTAGACATCCTTGTCTCCATTACCATCATGATTTCCAGATCAAGTGATGAGAATTTTTCTTCAGGATTGGTGAAGTTAAGTGTCATAACATTTTTGTCAAGTCAATTTGAAGGGGTTTTTTTGCCAAAGGAATCTCTTCCTTCCTAATGAAAACCATTGGCAATAGCAAATCTACTCAGTTTTTCAGGAAGTCAAATAATACATCTCCACTGTACAAGGTCCTCCGTTTGTTTTTTTTTCACCAGAAGAAAACTGCTGTTTTCTTCTTCTTCTTCTTCTATCACCTTAGACTTACTTTCTTCCAAAATCTTTTTAAACCTTTAGATTACTTTCACAGTGTGCTATAGCATATGTATTTGAAAAGACCATTTGTACATATTCAAATGGCTTACTTCTAATCTATTAAGAAATGGCTGTACTTCTATTAAGGAAACATAAAGGTGCAGTAATATTTTTTCTTCTACAAAATTTAAAAAGCCCCAACTATTAAAAATGATACCAGCAAATGATGTCTGTAAGACTGAGGCAGGAGACTTTTTTCCAGAACAATGTGCAGTTCTTCCCAATTCTATTTTTCCCTCCGATTACTTTGTACAAAAATAGTTTTACACAGTCTTCTAATAGTGGCGTGTTACTAGTGGGGTAGAGTATTGCCCTGCCAGCATTGGAATTGACTCGACTGTAGTTGTGTTCAAATTTGCTGATGAGACAAGGTTTTTTTGCTGAACGCACTTCAGCAAGCAAGAGAGCTTCTTAGTCTTAAGATGCTATGAGTCCCAGAAGAAGATGAATGAGGTGATGACATGCCTTGTGTTCTGAAGAGAGATCAAAACTTATTTCTGGGGTCACCCCCCCTCTTGGTACAGAAAGCACACAGAGGGCTTTGAAGCAGCACTTTCACCCTCTTTGCATTCACTAGTAAATCGGAGACAGAGCTTGCCCCAAGGTTTGTGCAAAAATACTCTTTTGATGCAACTCTTAACCAGACAAAATCTCTGGGAAAATTTGCAGTGGCAGAAAGCAATTTTCCCTTCCTGGGAAATCTACTGAAACGGTTCAGAAGTTATTCCCATTCCCTGTTGCTAACCTCTGCTGTCTAGAAGTCCGATATGTTTGGGACCATGTTGAAATCATTCTAAACAATGTACTGATGCCGCACTGTTGAGTAAACATAGGTCTTTTCCATAGGTGTCAGGGAAAAATATTTCTGTTGGTAAAAATGATAGAAAACAATACCAGCATGGCAGAAAAACAATTACATCAATAGAATGAAGATGCCCAGAATTCTTCTTTTGAAGTTACACACAGTCAATATTTTCTAAAGAAGGTTGTGAAACTTAATAAGGAGTACATTCCACGTGACTGGTGCACAAGTTCATGTTTCCACCTTACAAAATACATATTATTAAAAGAAAAATGTTCTGCCTTGTAGAAAAGTAACCCATTCGTAATTTGATCAAAGATAGGATTAGATCAAGTATTCCTACAAGACAGTAGTAGTACTAGGAAAAGCCTTTTGGCGTCTATTTAACTACAGGAAACTTGAGAAAGCAGAAGAGTGTCCTTCCCTGCTGCAAGCTGTACTTCCTATTTGCTAGTGCTGCTTCAACATTGTCTAAAGAAAACTTGCCAAAATAAGACTATTGTATACAAGCAACTGTAACTATCCATTCCGTTCCAGCTAATTTTAACTAGCAAGTATGAGTCACACACTCTAATGGAATATTCTAATGCATAGATAGAGCATACCTTCACTAATAAATGGGGACTCTGGAAAAAGGAGCAAATGCAGTTGAATTTCAGGGAAGGAAATTACTGGAGTGCTAACTGCAGTCCCTCGACTTCACAAGAAATGATGTCTGGTAATCCCAACCAGAAACATATAGAAATCCATTTTCAAATGGGTTGCATCTATGGTCCTCTGCTCTTCCTATATGAAGAAACTGTGGTTTGAATCAATCTTCAAAATAGTATGCCTAAAGACCTTAGATGCCTCCAATTCTTTTGTTGTTTTTTTTTTTTTTTCCAGAAGCAACTGTCTCAAAACCTTTTTAAAGCTGACATTTTCTCTTAAGATGCCATATTTTAAAAGAGCACCTTGTCATTTAACAGGGTATTCCAAACATCATTTACAAGTTTAGACTGAAAGTAACACTTTTCCTAGTAATCTTTCATTTTTTGCAGCTCAGTGCTAACATAGGCAGCAAAGAAGAGAACAGACCACAGCTCTTTCTGGAGCATCTTGAACAAATGCCCTTGCTTATGTTCTAATCATTCACTTCACCAAAAGACCTAATGATGAAGAAAAGGTTGTGAAAGCATTACTAGTAGTGCTACATGGCAATGTACGGGTGTGATTTCTCAAGCAGAATTTGTATCACATAGATGATACTTGGCAAACAGCAAATGAAGGGGTTTTCTTCAGCTCTCAGACTGATGTTACATGTCAGTAATTTAATAAAAAGATAACAAGAAGAAGGTTATTTTTTAACATGTGAATTTAATTACACTCCTGCCATGGACATCTGAATCTTATGAATAGACAGTGTCTGATTTAGAAAAAAATAAAGAATTACCACAGTTTAAAGAAACATAGGATCATAAACCCTTTGCTGATGGAACGTAGCCTATTCATTGGTTGAAATGAAGCAGGTAGACAGGACATATGAAATATTTTTTTGTGCATCAAACATTTATTTTCTAAAGTGATGCTGACAGATAGTGAACTCACCAACTTAGATATTGCACGGTAGATAAGGGTACATAACTTGCTCCATCAAGTAATCCCTTGGAACCATCATCCAAGGGGATTTTCCCCTGCATCTGTGAAAATATGCCTACCTTTTTCACAATACTTCTGCAGCAGCATTGTTAGGCCTGATCAGCTGGTATGGAGAGGGAATTATCGGCAGCAAGGTGACTGGCCAGGGCAATTTGCTTCAATGGATTTTGATCTCCCGGATATTTTGCAGACCTGCTTCAGCCCTGCTTGTCAAACACAGCCTTTAAAGGGTGCCAAACAATTGTTAGTCTGTACTGGGCCATATGCTCTTTATTCTCTCCCTCAACTTCTCCATCGCCTCTCATCTGTTTCACATGAGCTATGTTCAAGGACCACAGGCTACTTTTCACAGAATCTTCAGGCCTGATGCAGTAAGAATGATGACTAGAACACAGCTGGGATCAATTTTCCAGTTTGGATAAAATGCATTCTGCACACAAATCCAATGAGAAGGTGTTCCCCCTATGCCCAGAAAAACCTTCACTAGTACTAGTGTTCTACGTAAACTGCAACTTAGTCTGAAAGAAAAGCTTTTTTCTGAGAGTGTCTAAGAGCTTTGTATGAAGCACAGATATTTGATATATGCAATTTTGAATACCAGAGGAAAAAGAAAACGGCACAAAGCTTTTAATGGTGCTGGTTTTAATTTTAAATTCCATGCACCTTTTCAAAAAGTGTCAGCTCAAATGCCCATCAACATATTTTAGTCACCTGTAAGTCAGTATTCATATAAAATGTGATTCAAATCAAAAGAATTTCAAACCTTTCCTCAAAGTTTATATGCCTAGATTTAATACTTCTGACACATATTAGATGAAAGGAAGACATTTTTTACTGTGGGGGTGATGGAACACTGGAACAGGTTGCCCAGAGAAGTAGTGGGTGTCCCATCCCTGAAAGTATTCAAGGTCAGGTTGGATGGGGCTTTGAGCAGCAACACAGGAGACTCTTGATGGTAGAGAAACAAAGTTTGAATCTAGAAGAAACTCAGATTGAAGTATAGGAGCAAGTTTTCCCTCAGCTCTTGGGGTAAAATCAAAGTGTTACAAAATTACCTTGATCTGTGATTTTCACTACTGTAACAGGTTAATGAAAACTATGCAGAAGATAGCAAATTTTAAAAGAGAGAAGAATTACAGCATAAAATACATGGGATGGGTTTCTACATGGGACAAAATCTCTGTATTTCCACACTTCCTCATGTTAGGATTTCATGAAGTGCCAAAGAAGGCGGCAAAATATCATTCAGGACATTATTTACTGGGGTTCAGCCCGGCCTTTAGTAGGAATTGGGTTTGAACATAATGCAGATATACCACACACTTTCCCTTCACTGAAAAATTACTGTTTACAATGAATAAGCAATGAGGATATAAAATTGACTGAAAGCATCTTAAAAAGGTAAAGTATTTCATTGTAAATGATCTGTGATCCAAATAGTTCTTCCACCTTAGTGAGGGACAAAAGAATTCTTCCATATCATGATGGTTTAAAATTGTATAAACCAATGTTTTCTTCTGAAAAGATATTATCTATTTTTTTCTATCTTTAGAAGAAAATATTCCTAGACATACAACACATGAGAATGAAGTAATTGTAAAGAAACAAATAATATGAAAATATTCCCTACATATAATTAAATGAAAAGCTGTGTTTTAAATAGGAAGTAGATATTAAACAGAATTTTTACACCAGATATTTGAATTGTTGCACCAGCTATTTTGCCCACAAAGAGAGGTATTTAGCATTTCGGTCTTTTCCAAGGTGTTCATCATCTGCTATGCTGACCTCTGCGTGGGCCTAGGTGTGTGTGGAAGGGGGGCATGTGAAGGGGAGTGTGTATGTTTGCTTAACACTTGTTGTGGCAGATTCATGCCTCAGCTCCATCATTTGTTTTAGAAACTTCACAGAGAGTGGATATGAAGTTTAATATCAACAAGAGATCAATTCCCAAATCATCCATTTTACCCTACCTTATAAATCATATGCTTTGTTGCATATTTTATCAAATATACTTTCAAGCCACACGGAGAAATGAGAATGTGGAGAATCCCTCCAATGTCTTGCAACTTTTATGCAAACAGAGTTTCAAGAAAGGATAATTTCTTTTAAAGTACATCTGGGACAGGCATGATGGTGGTGTCAAGCTGCTGGAGTTTTTGTTGCTGGGAGAAGTCGTACAAAAGGATTGGTTTTTACATTGACTAGTTACTGAATCAAGTGCATGAATACATTGGAAATTCAACTGGGGGTTCCTTTTTCTAGCAGATTACTTCTAGAACGAGCTTGCAGACTGAAGCTGACTCTTTTGCTCTCTTTTTGTTTCTTACCTATTTTCTTGGCTTCTTTACCACTATCTACACAATTTTGGAACTTTTTTCCCAACTAAAATTGTTTCATAGTCTGATAATTAGGATACATTTTTTACAAGGAATTTTTAAAAATCTTTGTTTGAGTTAAGAAGGTTAAGGACTAAGGTCTTTTTCTTACCTTATCAATATTGGGATGAAATTGATAAATAAAGACTAACTCTTTCTTTTTATTTTCAACCCAAGTAGATAGTTCCCATACATTAATACATTTTGTGGACCAATATTTGCCATTCTGATGTAAGTTGTCCCTTCTTAACAATATACATTCTGTGACTATGTTGACAACACTATTGGTGAAGATCCTAACTGGTCTTAAACACACATAGGGAGAAATTTGCTCAGCCAGTGTCAGTCTTAAGCATGCCTATCAGAAGATCTTTCTATAGCTGGGGAATTTTCCCATGAAAGGGATTCAGTTATGGAAGAGACACTTATCCCAGAGTTTTGCATTCTTCTTGAGCACTACTTAAGGAACTTAGATCCCATGTCCATTTGGATCTCTCTCTGCACAGATCTTTGTCATGCCAGTGCTTGAAATGCATCTCTAAGAGAATTCACTAGCACAGAATGAACGAGAGTGGAAGGCGTCAGTGGGGCTCACCAGGTCCAACCCCCCTGCTTAAACCAGGCTACCTAGAGCCTCTTGCCCAGGATTATATCTGGGTGTACTTTTCATGTCTTCAAAGATCCAGGCTCCACAATCTTTCTGGGCAGTCTGTGCCGTGGTTCAGTCGCCCTCACAGTAAAAAATCATTTGCTGATGTGCAGAGGCAATCTCCTGTATTTCAGTGTGTGCCTACTGCCTCTTGTCTTTTCACTGAGCATCCTTGAAAAGACACTGGTTCCCTCCTCTTTGCACTATTCCTTCTGGGATGTATGTGTGCTGCCACCTAGAGAAATGTCAAAAACCTTCCTGAAGCCCAGGCAGACAATATTCCCTTCATCTACCGGGCAAGTTGATTCATCAGAGGAGTTTAAAAAGTTGTTCAGCATGAAGTTCCCCTGGTAAATCCATGCTGACTATGTTATTTTGTCCTCCTTCATGTGCCTGGCAATGCTTTCCAGCAATAGCTGCTCCATCAACTTCCTGGGGATAAAAATGACGCTGGCTGGCTGGCTTGTACTTTTCCAAGTTCTCCTAGTTGCCTTTTTCCAAGATGGGTGACATTTGCTTTCATCCAGTCTTTGGGCACTTTCCTCAGTCACTATGATCCATCAAACATCATTAGGAGTGGCCTCAGAATAACATCTGCTAACACCCTTGAGACCTGTGGCTGCATCTCAACAGGGCCTGTGGACTTCATGGAATACGTACCAATTCAGTGACTATGCCCATAAAAGTTTGCAAGGGATAAGAGAACGTATTAACAGGTACCTGAAGAGTGAGTGAAAAACTATGGAAGCAATCCAAAAGGACAAAGACTTGAGTTCCCTTTTCAGACAAAGCATCCTATCGTGGAGCTGAGCAGCTTTAGATCTAGGGAAGCTTCCCCTCTGAAAGGATGCAGAAGACATTCTTTTACCCGTATCCACTAATAAAATGTATTGACCATTCACTTGCAATACAAAAAAACTAAATTATTTCCAAAATTGTTGCCGCCTAACTAGACAATCATGTACTGGCTGGGTATTCCCCTAACAGATGACAGCACCTGCTTGATGCCTCTTATGCCTACAGACTATTTGAATTAGGTCATCTGAGTGGGGATTACTGGTCTGGGAACTTTCTTTCTGATGAATTTGGAAGATTTACTGAAGCAAGGACCTGAAGATGAAAACTTCATTTCCCATCAGTGCACTTTAACATCCACGGCTGTAATGCCATTGTTTCTCACCAACTGAGTCAAGAATTTATGACTACAAAGTGAATCAGCTCCAAAAGGAAAGATAAAGGCTAGAAAACATTCTCTCTTGGTAAAGCAAATGAAGTGACTAAATTCTAATCACTCGCTGGCCTAAAGCTTCAAGGAGGGGGAGGTGGACCAGGTTTCCTTCCACTGCCGTTCTCTTTGTCACCTCAGTGTTTTATAGGGGTATGCAGACATTCAAAAAGAGAGCTTTGCTGAATTCATAAAATTCAGTCTTAAAAAATAACTTGATAGCAGCTGAAATGAAAAGAACAAATAAAATGCAATTAATTCCACGGAAGCTTGAAATGATTATTTCTTCATTTTGCATTTGAGGATGTATATTGTGTGAGTTTGTCTTGTATTGTTCTACAGGTTTTCTAACTGGCACACCTTTCTTTATGAATGGACTGTCCTTTCCTAAATGCTCTCATATGGAGGAACATGCTTCTGATAAGAAGAGCACTAGGGTGTCTTTACTTGACCTTTTATTTTTACTGATGTTTGGTCCTTGGAAATGAATGGGGTTTTTCAATTGAAATGTCTTACTATTGTTCCCACAGGATAAGCCACAGGCTCTTCTGCTCAGAGCTGTCACTAGTCAGCTATTCTCCTATCTGCCTTTAAGTAGTTGAATGTTCTGGTCTAAAAGTAGCACCTTCTATGTAGCCATGCTCTTAGCTGCCAGTGTCATCTTGAATCCAAACACCCTCCCGCAAGGGACCGCTGGTTCTGTAGTCAACTAAGGGGAAAAAAACGGTCCATCCATGCTTCCTGATTTAAAATATAAAGGTATATAAAGGTATGGTGTCCCTAAACGATTCTCTGCAGTTGAACACTACTTATCTTTGCCGTGTTTCTTCAACTCACTTGCAAGTCATTCATGCGTTACCTTCTTGTGAGAATTGCTTGGTTTGAAGATGATTTAAAAGGGTATGAGAATACTTTTGTGCCTCTGCTATAAGGATGCTTTTCAAATCCACACAAACCTCCTGCAAATGCAAAAGCATTCATCCTGTATTGTCCTAGGCTACAATATAAAAATGTATTCTGCTCCCAACCTCAAGAGCTGCTGAAACCGGGAGGGGCATCGTTTTTTCCTTATCTCCTTATCTCTTAACAGGGCCATCCATGTCTTGCCACATGACTCAGAGATGACTCCCTCCAGGAGCCATTTCTGTTTAAAGGGTAATCAAGGAACCACTGCATGACTCAGAACAATTTGAGCCCATTGCAAGATGCTCTGCCCAGGGGGCAGGAGCTAAGCATCCCCAGCTGGATAGAATCTGAGTTTTGGGACACCACAAGCAGTCTTTCCACTGGCTTCCTAGAAGAACGGCCACCCTCACCCACTGGTCTTCAGAGGACAAGAGCTACCAGATGGTTTCTACAGGATCACCACTTCAACAAGACCATTTCATCCGGACTGCTGCCACCACCCTAACTAGCAGGGTGACAGGTCGTATTCTGTCCGTGCTTTTTCTTTTGTATTATTGCATGTATTTGGTTTTTCCCCTTTTCCTAATAAATTGTATTTCTGACTTGGAGTCTTGCTGCCATGCTGGATTTCTTCAGACCGACTAGCTCCTGACACCAACAGCCAGAGTGGGCTGCCCCCAGAAAGCTGTCGAATCCAGGGTGCAGCTGTAGGGCACAGCTGCTCTATGGCACAGGTGGACTGCATTGGGGATAGGACTGCGCCGAGGGCAGGGACAAGGAACAGGGAGAGGTCTTCTGTATGTTTTCCAAAGGAGTTTCTTCCCTGGAGGGTCAGGGACAGAAAGACACTGACTCAAACGCATACATCAACTTAGAAATGGGGAGAGGTCCCAGAGGAGGATACAATCTTTAACACACTGGGAGCAACTGGGGGTGGACCACAAGGCGGGGAATACAATGTTTAAACCAATAGGGGACTACAGGGGAGGAGAATAACTTAAACAAACCAATGGGGTTTTGAAGACTATAAAATTGATAGGGAAGTTTCTAGAGAAAGGGGCAGGCTTGGGGAGGGATTGACATTCAGTGGGAGGAGGAAAAGGGAACAAAAGGGCAGGTCTTTGGGGAGATGGACAACTAGGGCAAAAACTAACACCACGGGGGGAAAGGAACAATCCATTAATAATAAAATATGCTACAACAGCACAAAACCGGAAGTATTATAAAACTGACTACTCAAACTGCATTGCAATCAAAAACACACACTGCAACAGCGACAGCATCTCTTGCTGCTTTTGCTTTCAAACCAGAAGAGGTGCCAACCAAAAAATTAGCAAACTTAAAAGTTAACTGGCTGCAGTTTTGATTTCCTTCTTAAATATATTACTGCTTGTCTAATTGGCTTAGCAGCATGTCTGTTCTTAGTGCCAAGCAGGGATTCACTTTGCCAGGCATGGAGGAAGCTTCTAGGAGCTTTTCACAAAAGATTCACTTCTGTGGCTGGCTTCTTCCCTCCCCACCAAAAACCAAGCCATGCAAAACCAACACCTTAACTAATCCCTAGTACTTAGTACGCATCCAATAATTCCTTTTAAACTATACTTTACATTTTTTACCAAATGCCCTGAAAAGAAATGGATCCATAATATTGATCAAAATAGTTCCAGTTCAATAGAAATATTGGGTCATGCAACTCTGGTTTACATCACTATTTTTTGTACAATCAACAGGAGCTTTTTTCGCCTCTAAAGAAATGTTTCCTGATGGTTTGGATCAGAAGATCCAGTATTGCCATGGTGAGATTTTTGTTTTGAAGGCCATAAGCTGTGCTCAGTGTTTTGGCTATATTCTTTGTTGTGCCTTGCATATATTTTGGATAGAAAGCCAGTAGAGATGATGTCCTTGCTGCAGTAGCCATGCTAAATAAGGCAGAGCGTCTGGCTGATGTACTGGAGCTGTAGACTATCCACCAGTCTCCCAGGGCGGTGAGGATCTCTAAAGGAATATAATCTTGGCTATGCTCTGGAAGTTTTACAGAGAGAAAGAGCCTCATAGCTCTAATGATTTGTCTCCTGGAGTTCTGAAGAATATGTTGTAAAGAAGAAGGCTGCTGTCTTTCGCAACAATCTTCCGCGCATTCAAGAGGATCATTTAACTTCTTGTCTGAGAATGAAAGAAATATTAGTAGTAATTAGTTCTTTTTTCTCTGTCGGTGCATCACTGATTGAGTTTGGGTAGGTTACATTTTATTTCTTTTTTTTCTTTAAATATTACATCGTAAGGTGTTCCAAATTCCCAAATTCTGCTTCACTTTATTTTGTAGGCCAGACTGGTTCATCTTGTCTCGGCTGTATTATTGCAGACCATATCTGAATGAATTTTTTTTTTTTTTCATTTTGAACATTATTAGATTTAAACTGTATGAACAGAACACTTGATTTATCATTATTTTAGCAGTTTGGAAGGAAATGGAGAATTTTTAAGAAAATGACGCAACTCCACTTGTGGTTTTCAATGGAAGAGAAGAATAACAATGTCCTACATTCACAGCATTGTTTGCAGTAATATTGCAGCTAGTTTCCAGCAACTTAGGTCAGGTTCTGGAAGCAGGCACCCATGATAGTATAGAAGTCTAAGCAGTTTCATTTTGGCGGCTTTTCTTGAAAAATAGCTAATATGTCTCAACGTTGTGCTGAATCTTGTTGTACAGACTCTTCTTTTGAGGTCTGAACTCCTTGCTGGACTACTGTATCTCAGAATCAGCTACAGTAAACCTGTGTTTCCTTATAGCTTTAAGAATTTGGTTCTAATCTATAAAAGCAAGAAAAGGTTGCCATATTAATACAAGAGAAAGAAAATGTTAGGAAAGCAGTTAATGGCATGGGGATTTTTCCTACAAATTGGAGCAGAGATTTAGTTGTTTGATGGGGTTTTTTGCTTCTCAATGGAATTTTAGAAGTGGTTGGGAAAGAAAGTGTGGATTTTTCCAGGTTTGCCTTTAAAGAAGAATAACAGGGGAAACTGTTAAGAATAACAGGGGAAACTGAAAAGAATTAATCCAGAACTCTATGCCTTTCATACAGAGTTTCAGAAGTGAAAAGCAGGAAGAGACAGCCCAGACAAGATGATTGAATAGAATGAATTCAAAATAGCTTTCTTTTCCCTCTGAATTCCAGCTCTAAACCTTATTAATATTAAGGTATTAATAGGAAATACATCTGTCCTAGGGTGACGTTATGATGCTTGTATCCCCATTCATGTGTTCTGTGAATGTTGGATATTATGTTCTGTACCTTTAAGACTGGCTCTGAAGAGGGAATGTTTTGTTTTGGTTTTCTTATCAACCTGGCGGGACACAGAGACTGCAGCTTTTGCTTTTTCTGCTTTTGCTTTTGGCTTTGCTCTCTCTCACTCTTGCTTGCTTCGCTTCTGCTTGCTTTTGCTCATTAGCTAGTTTAGCTAAACTGTCCAAATTTCTTCCTGGACCGTTTCTCCTTCAGGTCTTCCTGACCATTTTGAACCTGCTCCGGACTGGGACCTGGGAAACACCGAGAGTTTGCACCTTGTGGCCTGCAGCAGCTGGCCCAGTGCCGGAGGGACTGAGAACAAAGTGACCACCCCCCCAAGAGAGACTTTCTGAATTTGTCATCTTTTTCAGAGTGCTGTCATCCAGAATTGTTCCTTTTGCGTGCTGGGGGGTGCTGTGCCTATTAAATGAACAGGTTCGTTCCACTTCTCTCTGAGGAATCCTTCCCGAACCAGTTGGGGGGAGGGGCCCTAATTTGGAAATTCTCCTCCAAATTTGCCCTAAACCAGGACAACATCGCATTCTCTAAGATTTAAAAATGGACGATGAAGTTTTCTATCCAGTAAAGTGTAAGGCTTCACATTTTAATCTGATTTGCATTTTGGTGAAAGCCGGGCATCCTTTGCAATTTACCAGATAACAAGGGATTTAGAACAGTAAGTATGCAAGTAATCTTTTGGACCCTTCATCTCCCTTCTTATGACAATGAATACATTTATTAAGCTTGTTGTCCTGGTATGTTTTTATTCCATCAGGGGATTTGATCATACAAATGTCTAGTCATTCTTTCCTTGTTTTCAACCACTCTAAGAGCATTAATCAGAACTATTCAGTAGTTCTTGATCTGCAACAGTGACAAGCACTAGACTGGTAAGAGTCAGTGGGCATCAGCAGATCCCCTATGACAGCACGTGGCGGGCTGTTCTGGCAGGACTGAAGTTTGAGGGGCTCGAATTCTGTGAAATAGAACATTCGAGGGATGGGAAACATGGAAACAGATTCTGAGCTTTCAACCCAACACATGAAGAAGTAATAAGGCAGGTAATTTTCTGTGGAAATTTCTTTAGCCCCAGTGTTGTGGATGATGATCACTCTTCCTACCTCCTTTGGCCAGCTACCAGTTTTCCCCTCCATTACTCTGCTTATGGACAGAAAACCAGAAGAAGGGATTTTTGACCAAAACACCTATCAGGACCTTAGAGTGTTTTTTGCTCCAAAATGTTTCAAGGCAGATAGGGAAACAATTCCATTTTCGAGAGTGTGTTGAGAAGACAAGGTTGAAAGTTAAAAACCATGGGTTCTTTTTCTATATATGTTACTGATTGTGCTTATTATCTTAGTCATGTTATATATATATATATATATATTTGGTAGGGTTTGTTCTTTTTTTATTTTTCTTGGGTTTTTTTTCCTTTTTTTTTTTTTTTTTTTGATTCATCCTTGAGATAAAAGGCCAAAAGTACAGAAAAGTTCTGTACGGTTAAAACACTTTTGAGATGCCTCATGCTGAAAAACTTGTAGCTACTGCTAAGGCCCATTGGCCAATTCCTGCTTCATTTCTGAGAAGGCCCATTGGCCAATTCCTGCTTCATTTCTGAGAAGCTATAAAATTCCCATCTGTATTTTAGTTCTAACAATTTGTTGTTATGGTGGAGATGCAAATTAAGAACAACCATTTTTGAATCTGTAGGGATGTATTTACCATTTTGTAGCTGCCTTTTCAGTTTCTGAGCCACTATTGAAAAAAAGGAGAAGTATCTACACTGTTTTCAACCTGTAGACCATCCACTACTGTCCACATGCTCAGATTCAAAGGCAAACAAGCCTGTCTGGCCTCATTGGGAGGAATTATTTGCATTCAAAATACTAGACTAGTATTTGATTTCCACCAGCAGAGTCCATTGGGCAGCTCCTGTCATCTGCATTTCAATATTTAATCCTCCTCTATGTTTACTGTGCAAAGCTCTTTCAGAATGATGGTGTGCCCACTGTCTCACCAGCTGTGACGTTTGCAGCGAGTCTCCCACGGAAAGGAGCTGTAAAAAAGGCAAGCCAGGGCAGTGATTTCTGTTGCTCAATACCCACAAATCAAAGCTATTTAGTCTAATTTAAGGCTGAAAAAGAATTCAAAATGCCTTCAAAGGATTCAAAAAATCATCAGACAATACTGCAGTTCAGTATTCAGGACAAGAGCATATCCCACAGTGTGGTGGTTTGACAGGAAATGTGTTTTCTGGGATGCTGTGGTTAGGCCAATGGATGTTCAGATTTTAATATTGGCACCTAAGGTGGCCATTGGGACATTGGATGCACCTCTGAGAACACAGGGTTAAAAGCAGGGCTCTCCCCTGGGAGGCTCTCTTGGGTTCCGGTCAGGGAAAGGTTCAGATCTCCCCTGCCTGGCTGCGGGCTGGGCGGGGCAGGGGAAGCCACCCAGCCCGGTGAGGTAGGCTGGGTCCCTGGCCAGAAGGGAGGTGAAGGCCCCTGCAGGATGGAAGGGTGGAGGAGCACTGAGAGGCATTGGGCAGCCCCCCCCCCCCCCCCCCCCCCACCGCAGGAGAGACAGAGAGAGAGCTGGTGCCTGTTCTTGGCCGGCCGAGAAGGAGAAGAGGGGAGTGCAAGAAGGGGCCTGGCAGGGCAGCCATGGGAGTTCTGGACAGACAGAGCCTCAGATTTTTAACCCTTTTCTTGGATGATGGAAACCTTACAAATGCTAATCCTCCTGGAGTTGAATGAGAAGAGAGATATAGAGGAGATAAGAGGAAATGGGCCACGAGAGAAATAGAGAAGAACGCAGGTGGAAGAGATGATGGAGTAGCTTATGCTGGACTCTTTGTGTGTAGCCATGGACAGAGCCATGTTTCCTTGTGATACAGGGACTGCATTCTAGGGGGAGGCAATGCCTCAGGACCAAGAGGGTTCGGTGTGGGTACCCCTCGGCCCCAGGGGGTGAAAAATATGGGGGGGACAGATGTCCCAAAATTGAGACTGTGCCTTTTTGCAGTGGGATGAAGCATCCTTAAAAGTCGACCCTAGAAGCAGCTCTGGTCTGTGTTCAGTGGTGAGAGCACTGGACATGAAAGGAATAGGTCACCACTGGCACAAGAAGGACTCCTTGTCCTCTTGATGAACTGAGGATTGAGTATTCTGAAGGGTGGTGCTGGACCGAGAGTCGATGATTTGGGGGATGTATTGTATTGGGAATTTGGGGAGGAGGAGGAGGAGATGTATTTGTGAAGTTTTCATTTTCCTTGTGTGTTTCTTTTTTTTTTTTTTTTTCCTTTCCCTTGTAGTTTAGTTAATAATTTTTTTTTTCCCTAAGTGGGAGCCTGCTTTGCTTATTCCTGGTCACATCTCACAGCAGAAACCAGGGAGAGAGTATACTCATGGGGGCACTGGCATTGTCCCAGTGTCAAGCCATGACACACAGGCTGAGAGAATGAGGGCTGTTTAGCCTGGTGAAGAGAAGGTTGCATGGAGACCTCACAACACCTTCCAATATCTGAAGGGAAGCAGGAGAGGGACTCTTCATTAGGAACTCTGGAGACAGGACAATGGGCAATGGCTTCAAAATGAAAGAGGGCAGGTTGAAATTAGATACTCGGAAGAAATTCTTCCCTGTGAGGGTGGTGAAGCACTGGCACAGACAGCCTGGAGAAGTTATGGACACCCCAACCTGGTGTTCAAGGCCAGGCTGGATGGGGCTCTGAGCAACCTGAGCAAGTAGAAGGTGTCCCCGCCCATGTCAGAGAACTAGATGGCCTTTAAGGTCTTTGTCTACCCCGGCCATTCTATGATCCTGTGATTCTGCTGTGGTAGCGTTCAGGATGGAGCGCGTTCTGCATGTTGGCCATTTCCAATACACCATTGGTTCCAGGTGCCTTACACTAGCTTGCTCCCTGAAAATTCGGTCAGAATGAAGAACATCTCTATATATATTAGACACATAATAAATGAAGAAATGGGTTTGCACATTTGTCCACTAAGTTGTGGATGAGATTGCTGTGAAGTTTCATTTGGTTTTCTTGTTTGCTCATGAGGCCGACGGTCCTTGTGTCAGCTGCCTCAAAGGCAGCATTTGCCTCCTCCTCCTCCCTTCTCCCTCCTCCCTCTTTCAATTTCTTTCCCTTGACAATTTAATGTCGTTTTCCCTTTCATACCTGAAAATCCCTGCATGCTTCTGGGCTTTCTCCTTTTTCATGCAGATCTTCTTCCACCCCTGACAATCCATACTTTTCATACCATAAGGGCCTGCTTGCAGGCATAAAAGACTTTGATTCCTTATTATATCTATGGGAATTTAATTAATAGCTTCATGCCTTTTCATAGAAAGAGTAGGGAATGGATAGCTTGTTCCCTGAAGTACAGAAGGAAGAGAATGAAACATGAATCATGTGGAGTGGAAAAGTTGCTCTCTATTTTCTTCCAAGAACTACCCCAAAAGATACAGGGGGTGATGAAGCCTGGCTAGATGAGTTTCCCTTCTAATGGAAGGAAACAACCACGCCACTTCATACAAGTCAGTCCTATAGAAGAGAGAAATTCACTTCTGGGAACATTGCAGGATTTGAATGCAGAGTCACACTCATCCTTTGTTGCTTTGTTGTCTGCTTGGCATGGAACACGCTGCTTTGAAGAGGGAAGTGACTAACAGACAGTCCACTTTACAAACACATATGCTTCCCTCTTCTTCTGAGACCTCAGCACAGAGCCCTCTTTGGCATGGTACTTCAAGGTAAGAAGGAGCGGGCAGAGGGCACTGCGAACAGACAGCAGTTTGCAGGTTGTATAGGAAAGAGGACTGCCCCTTGAATGTGGTGCAAATACAAACTTCCACCAGTTTCAGGGGTACACTTCAGCCAAGCTTGTTGTCCTGGCACATTTTTTCTCTGTGAAACGCTTTGCGGTATGATCTGGACGACAAGAGATGCAGAATACGGGGCTACGTAGTGCTGAGAAGGTAAGTGTCTGGCCCCAGTGTCTTTTGGCAGAAGCAGTGCACTAGAGCCGTTGGCTGCTGCCACAATGATCTGTGTGAGAAACAGATGCCTAATCCCCTCCGGGAGAGTAAAAGCAGGATTGGTTACAAGAGTCGAAGAGCACTGGGCTGGTGGCTGCCGCATACCAGCTGTAAAAGGAGCATGACTCCTACTGGCCTACCAACCAAACTCATGGTGGCAGTGGTAAAGATTAAAGTTCAGTGAGAGCTATTTGTGCTGCTACCTATGGCCCTTCTGTGGAAACAAATGTGCCTACCTTTAGGTTCCGAGATCCAGAGAACACAATGGTAGTTGCAGCGGAAAAGGGAAGGACAGAGCGCACTGGTGAGTTTGATGTGGCTTACACAGGGCAGGCAGAAGGTGCAGCCCAAGTCTCGCTTTTATTTCTAGAGCCTTTTTCTACGCAAACAGCTGCTGGATGTTTGCAACAAAGATGTGAGTGTGAAAAAGTGAGGGCAGGTCTATGTGGGAAAGAAGATACAAAGCATTGTGCGCAGTTTAAAAGCTGTTTAGAAAAAAAAGGAGTTACTTTGAGAACATCTTCTGTCTTGACACTTCCACCTGTGTGATCTTTAGCTGCTTTGGACATGTCCACAATGAAAGAATGTGAAAATATTTGCGCTGCCAATGTCAGGTTGCACAGGAAAGAGGGTAGGTTGGCAAATGCCTTCTGTCCTGGCACATCTGTCAGTCAGAAGTGCAGCTGAAAACGCTTGGCTGTAGCGATAGTCTCTGTCACTTTGAGAGAATGTGCTGATGCACGTATATATATCATTGAGAAAGTCCGTGAGAATCGCTAGTATGTTTCGTTTGGTTGACAGACTGCAAAGGGAGCGTTATGGCCAGCACTGCCTTTTTGTTGTAGGACTTTTTCTTTGAGAGCAGCCGCTGGACATTTTGAAGCGGTTTGGGATCTTCAAGTGTTAGAGTGCAAGATGGTACCTAGATCTTGAGGGAAAGTGCATATCTCCAGGAAGCTGAATGCAGTTCAGTGGGTGCAAGTTACATGTTGAGCAGCTGATGGCCCAGAAAACTTTCTAAAATGAAGAGGCCATGCTGCAATTGCCTTTTATTTTGAAGCTTCTAAACTGTGCAGCCAACAATGAAATGATTCTTTTTCCTTCTCTGCTACATGCAGGATCCCATTCTGTCAGTACCCGAGAGCCAGGATCCACAGCAGAGCTCTTGTCCCTACACTGCTCCCACACGAACGGGGCTGGGCTAGAAAAGTGCTTGTCTTTTTCCTGGGCACTGTCAGCGCTCTTCTAAATAACCACACCACAGCATTGTCAACTCACAAAACCAGGACACGCACCGAGCCCAGCTCACAACCACCCCCAGGACCCAGCTAAGTCAGAAACGTCCCTGCTCTCCAATCAACTGTGTCAGGACAAAAGGATTTCACCGATCTTCCCCTTCCAAGTGGATACTCTTCTTTGCCCCACACTCAAAGGCCGACACCAGATCTTCTGCCCTAACAAACTTTTTCTCTCTCACAGAGCCTGGTAACAAACTTGAAAATGTCGGCCGAGCTCGCAAAACTGTTGGTGGAGAAAGCTCTTTGCTGCCTACAATTTCAATTGCACCCATCAAACTATAAACATGCACCCTGCTATCGCCACTTTCCTTCTCAGCTCTAGGTACCACCGTAAGCCTTCAATCTCTCAGAGTCAGGATCCAAATGGGATGGCACCAGGGACTGCTCACACAGTCCCTAAAGCTACAAGGGACAAAAACCTGTCCTGCAGAGGCCTGGCCTGGCCTCTGCATTCCCACTGACAGTTCAACAACTCTAACCCAGAGAACTGCCTATTGGGAAAAGCCTTTCAATTCACTGAGACCACCCAAAGTGGCCACCCAAACTTTGCCAAAGGGAGGAGGAACTAGAAGCCCATCTCAAAAGAAATGGCATCCCCTCCTCCAAAATCCAAAGCATCCAGGGCCTGATCCTCTACAAAGGTGTCAGACCACTGCTATTGGGCATTACCTGTGCGGGGCACTAGCTAGGCTGCACACCAAGACCCAGCGCAGCTCTTTACCTTGTCCAAAAGAAGTGTGCTGGCAGAATTTCAAGAAGGCTGCCTTGAGAAAGTGGAAAACACAGGCCAAATGGATTCTTTCAGGAAGGAGACTGCCTTCCAAAGATGGATACCGACTCCATGATTGTACAAATTGAGTCAGTGCTTCCAAACCAAATATGCCAGGATAGAAAGTTGCTGCCGCCCTTAAGCTGCACGACACAGCTTCTTATCTGCACCTCCAACACTGGGGCTAAGTTCTTTCCTTCCCATGAGAAAGCATTGCTGTTCTCCTTCAGGAACTTACAGAGCAAAAGTTGCATACCACGTCCGGTACTGACTCTGTCCAACAATGGCTCCTACACAGAAAGGACGAGGACAGAAATGTCTTGCTGTACTATACCTTCCCACGATACCTTATCATCAGCCCTACCAACATTGCCACCGTATCTTTTACTTCCCAAGCAAGGAAAGGCACTCCAAGTCACTTGGCTTTGCCTTGCCTCCAGTACCATGCCTAGTTTTCCTAGCCTACCCTACCCTAGCTTTGCTTGCTTGCCTATGTCTGCCTTGCCTAGCCCTTCAAATAACTTCCTGGCTTTGCTTTGCCTTGTCTACCACTCTTTGCCTTGCCTTCCATGCAGGTAAGGCAAGGCAAAGCAAGTGTAGGCAATTGTAGGCAAGTCAAGGGACAGGTTGGCAAGACTGAAGCCGTGAGGGGAAAGCAAATGGAGTGGTAGGTGAGACAAGTCCCAGAAGTTAGAGGCAAGGCTGGGCATAGGAGGTGATGGTAACCGGAAGGGCTAGGCAAGGCCAAGCCCTGTAGGAAAACTGCAGGCAGGTCAAATGTGAGGCATGGGTATGCAAGGGAATGCAAAGCAATGGAGAATTAGCAGGGCATGGCAAGGAAACTGGTTGGTTGCCCAAAGCAAGGCAAGTGGCAGGTCCATTCAAAGACTGCTGGTACACAAAAGCGGCCCGGACCGACCGCTCTGTCCAGCCTTGATCTTGCATGGGTCATGTTTAATCTGCACCTAAGACACTTGAGTTGCCTGCTTTCCTTTGTATGCAAAAGAACTGTCATTCTGCCCCTGAAGCCCAAGGGTGAAAGATGAACTTTGTGTCCAAAATTCAAGACATGTAAGCATAGATGTCAGAAGAAAGCTGTCAGGACAGATAGGTGTGCTTGCACGTGGCCTCCTCCAGGCTTCCTCTCACAAGCTCCTGAAACGCTGGGGCCTTGAGAAAAAAAAGCCAGTGGAAGCCTGGAGAATCCTAGGAGAAGCAGGCAGGGCAATGCATGTGGAAGAGATTCCACAAAAAGAGAGGTGGTGAATTCCAGGTGGGGGACTGATGAGCAAGGTAATGCAAGGCAAGGAAGGGGTTCAAGGACAAGGCCAGACAAGTGGTGGCTTTGCCAGGCAACACAAAAGAGAGGGAGACAAGGCAATAAGAGTCCTAGAAGGAGAAGGAAATGAAAGATTGGAGCTGGACAAATGGGAAGGAAAAGAAGGATAGGTGAGCAAGTCAATACAAGGCACTGGCTTGGTATGAAGGGCAAGGGAAGGACATGCATGGGTCAGGAAGGCAAGGGAAAAGAAAGGAATTGTCAGCAATGACAAGAAATGCAAGATTGGGTAGGAAAGGCAAGGCAATGTGGGGGAGGGATAGGCAACACAATGGGTATCTTAACAGGAAATGTCCATGCACAGCAAGGCCGAAGGAGAAGTGGTAGAGAGGTCAAGGTGGGAAATAGGTGAGTGTGTGCAGCCAAGAAAGAAAGAAAGAAAGTGCGTAGCTCTCGTGTGTGTGTGTGTGTGTGTGTGTCTGTGTGTGTGTGTGTGTCTGTGTCTGTGTGAAGTTTGCAGGATGTAAAGCAAAGAAAGGTGTCTCTTGATTGTGGAGTGAATGGATGTTTTCGAACGTAAGTGGCAAGGTCCAAGCAACCTTTTCATCCTGGTACATCTGTGTCTGTGAGACATAGTCAGAAACGTCTCCTTTTAGATTCAGACTGCAAGCAGGACATAGAATGTGACTGTGTGAATAGCTGAGCAGGAAAGCACATCACATCAGCATGTTTCAACAGAAGCAGTTAGTGCGAGAAGGAGATGGACGTGTGGGACTCCAGCAATATGGCAATGCACTCAGCTGAGAAGCAAAGTGCAATGCCTCGGTGTATGCTCTGAAAATAAAAGGCTGCAAGGAAAAAGCAAGATTTCACAGGCCAGTGAAATCTTTCTGTCCTGGCACACTGAGCTGTTTGAAGGTGAACCGCTGTTTGGTTTCGCTAAGGACTCGGAGACATGGAGAGGATGTGCTTGTCCATGTAGCTGAGAAGGAAAGTGAGAATCACCGGTACGTTTGGCAGAGTTTGTAGGCTGCGAGGAGAAGGTGACGGCCAGGCCTGGCTTTTGGCTGTGGCACTTGTTGCAAGGAAGAAGCTGCTGGATGGTTAAGCTTTTGGGGATCTGCAAGAGTGAAAGACTACGCTGGTACCTCATAAAACTAATGCTTGTTGATCATCTGGCTGAATCTATGACATAAACCAGAAGTGAAATTTCCCCCCATTTCCCTCAGTTTTTTCACCTTTTCATCCAACAGCCTGGGCCTTTTTCAAGCTGCTGTCAAACGCCTTGCCTTGGAAGCTAGAAGTATCTCAGTTCACCTGCTAAGAAACACAGAAAAGAGCTCAAGTCAATTTCAGAATTGCCCTGAGCAGAGCTGGTGTTTCGGTACCGTAAATTTCCATTGCGAATATGTGCAAAAATCACCATTTTATTAGGCAAAGATTTGAAATACACTAGCAGCTTCATCTTCTTGTCGCTGCAGTCCTTGGAAGTTTTGCTATTTACTGAAACAGGAAACAGGTCAAACACGAGAAGCTTAAGAATCCAAGCTCACTGCCATTGTACAAATAGCACAAACTTGATGAATTCAAGTTACCATTGTAACATACAGAATGGCTCTAGTCAAGCAAATGGATGTGTCGTCCTTCACGGGGGCAGAAAACCTTTCTACCACGTGAACTCTGGGAGTAATCCATCATGCCTCAGTGTGCTGTGGCTGGTCAGAGAGCTACACGATGGGTCTCTTTGCCTATGGCACTCTCAGGGCTCAAAGCTGCACATAAACTCCCTCTCCTTACAGACACGCTAGTAAAGCCCACCGAAAATGCCGTTCTCCAGACAGCTTACTGAAACCAGCTAGGAGTTCCCAGCATCACGCTGGGCACTTCTGTCCACAGATGGCTTTGCTTTTAATGAGCCAGAACAGAGCTGCGTTTTTCTAGTCTTTAGCTCTACTAAGGTATTTGATGTAACATGGTGTGAAAAAATCTGTTTCGACAATGATAATAACAGAGGGGATAATGTACCTTTTGCTGCTCCATTCTTCTTTTGCTGCTCCATTTTGCTTGCTTTGTTATTGCTTTCTGTCAAAGAAACGCCAGCAAAATCCCTCATCAAGTCCTGCTGTGAAGACAGACTGCCAGAAAGGTAGAGAAACTTTGAACCTTTTCAAGACCCTTGTAGCACATGTCTTGGTCAATTTGTATGCAGATCCCTTCTCCAGCAGGACTTTTTTGCACCGTTAGCGCACATTGAACTGAATCCAGTACAAAAGCAGTGAATAGAGGAACTTTTCTTTTCATTGGAATGGTGATAAAAATGCATATCAAATAAAAGCATTTTAGAGCAGCAGGAAGATTTTCTATGTAGCTAGCAAATCATAAAAAGATGCATATTTACCGGTGGGGTTCCTCTGGGAATTTCAAAGAATTCCAGACAGAAAACACAGCTTAGTAAACTGCAAATCTAAATCACAGTATCTAGAAAGGTGACATGAAAAAGAGCAAGAGGAAGAAAACCAAAAAGAAAACCAAAGGAAGCCAGAAATAAGGCACAACCTCTCCTCCTTCTCCGCTTACTACAGTACCTTAGAAGTACCTACGAGTGTCCTAACAGTCACATAAGTAGAAAACTGTGCCAAGAACAATTGTGGAAACTGGAAAACCATGCTATCCCAACAGAAACATAGGGTTTGCTTTCACGACGATTAAATCTGCATGCAATGCGTACGGTAAGGGTATGTTTTGTATATTCAAAAACAATTCAAAAATATTTCCAAATTGAAGGGGCTGCTTTTTATTTCTTTTGAATTACTTGGCTAAATATGGTGCACGTTAAAATACTGCAGAGATGTGGTTCATTTTGTGTGCTTAAGAAAGTCAAGTATTGGAGAGTGTTTTTGTTACTTCTTTAGAAGGTTAGAATATGCGTAAAAGATGCTAGCTGGGGACTTACAATTAATGAATTATTTACTGTCACTAGGTCAAATGACATTAGCTTTCAAAAAGGAAAAGTAGTCTTATTCCACGTGCCAATTTTAAAGCAGATTAATAAGCCTTCAGCAGAATATGGATATGAAGAGGGATATGACATGAAAGGGTAAGCAACACTGGTGACAGCAAAAGGCTTACCTGCTTCACACAAATACAGGAGATAAACTACTATTTTTACACAAACATTGCTATCCAGAGCTTTCCTTGAAAAGTTTCAATGCCAATCATGACAGTAAAATTCGGAGTGACAGTAAAATTCACTCTATCATGAATAAAATTTACTCAATCATGACAGCAAAATTTGCTCAATGATGAGTAAAATTCTTCGTGTAAGCGAAGTACCTTAAGCAAAGGGTAGCTCAAGCATAACTGGCATTTGATGTCAACAAAGGCAACTTGGCCTGCACGTGTCACATCTACTGCATTAAAAAGCTTACTCTGTCTCAGATTCCTTTTGAGGGATACCAACGCAAGCCGTTAAACTGCATGAAAATGATGACTTAAAGGAGGACATATTAGAAGAATGGAATAATGGTTAATGTTCTTTTCCTTCCAACTGCTTTCTTTGCCCTTCTAAATTTTTTAAGTCCTTCCTGGTATCACCGTGATAGCAGTGCAGCAAGTGTTTGGTTGTAAGCTGTCCATATTGCCAGCTTCTGGACTGCCTTCAGAAAACTTCCCACTGGTTTTGGATAGAAATCACAAGCAGTAGAGATGACAAAGACTGCAGAAACCTTCTCATCTCCTTCTAGAGCAGGAGCGTGTCTTTGACCCACTCTTAACTAGACAACTTTCATCAGTCATGAGAGAGTCTCATGTTCAAGAGCTAAGCAATGACAGCTGTAAATGACAAAAAGCACACTGGTATTTTCTTGGGACTCCAGCAGAGAGCAATGAAGGAGCTTGAATTCACCTTCTTGGAAAGTTTGAAAATGCACATGAAGTTTAGGAGAGGAGCTAAGCCATGGTAACTTTTGTTGAGTATGTCTGCGTAGACAGAGTTTCCATCACCGCAGAAGGAATGTCATTTAACCCACATAATCATCTCTAGCTGCTAAGCTGCGCTTACTGCAGATTATCCGCAACATATTTTACAGGGTGAGCTTTTATGTGTAATCCCTGAGTAACATTCCAGAGAGAAGTATTTTGGAGGGGGGGAAAGCCCAACTCTTAACTTTTTCAAATAATGGTTACATTTGAAAGTCAAAAAAGATGTAAAACCTTTCTTTCCTAGACGTATTACCAGCACAAACTGTACCAGAATTTACGACGCTTTTATTATGGCAGCATAACTCTACCGTGGACGCTCTGGCTCTGGACTATTCCTTAAGAAACAAAGTCCCCGAGAGAAATAAAACAAAATTAGCCAAAAATATTGGGCTGGATGATTTCAAAGGCTATGTACTAAAGGCCAAACACTTGTAATAATAGTAAAGAGTGGACTAAAAGTTAAAGCATTACTCAGTTCAAAGATATCTTGTTCTCACAGAAGACTGTAAAAAACCTCTCTTTTTCTGGGTCTGTTTTGTGCATTTAGATGTACCTTCTACTCCTTTCCACTGTATGCGAATGTTTATGACAAGGTTGGAGGACCTCATGTAACCTTCTATAAGTAAAGAAAGAGAAGCCAGTAAAGCAAGGCAAAATTGTTAATGGCAGGTGGAAAGAGGGAGGCCAAGAATAGAAAACAAAAGAACAATAATAATTAAACGCCCTCCCTGTCTTCTGTGAAAAGTAAAGGCACAGACAAGAAAGAACAACTGCAAAATTCTCACGAGAAAAACGCACTTTATCTGGCTCAAGTATTTTGTGCTACATTTCTTGCTGTTTTCTCATGCCAAACATCTTAACCATTGAAGGTGTCCCTTTTCTCTTTCTGGAATACAGCTAGGAAGATGGCTGTGTCATTGCTGTCAAGCTGTTATTCTCAGAGGTGTCCAGTTGAAAGTCCTAGATGAACTGATTTGCTCTGTCTCTTTAATATGGCATGACTTAACCACTTCCAGTTTCAGCAGCTGGACTTGCCCAGCCCTACAATTCTTTAATCTTTGAATGGTTATACAAGCTCCTTGGCAACTGGCATTTGTAAGTCCATGAAACTGTGCAGAATTTGCACTATGAGATGATGCCAAATGAGTCATGGCAGTAGATTAACTAGGACATGCAAAGCAGAGAGGAGGGAATGAGAGCACAAGAAGAGGGTACAATCTCCTTTTTTTCTGCAACAGGGCTAACACCGTAGAAATCAAAAGGAACACAAATCCTCCTAGGGGTAGTTCTTGCAAAAAACAAAGACTTCTTTTTGTGTTCACAGATCACAGCAAAATGCGGATGACAAAACCAGGCCATTAAGTCACATACAGTATGAAGCAGTATGAAAGAGGAAAGCAGCTGAGAGCGTCAACCCTGCTGAGTAGTCTCAGTATTCTTCTCGACATTAGCAGAAATTTGAAATGAGGCTCTGAAAATTACAAAGGAGGCAGAAGAAAAGGGAGCAATGACTCCTCTGGCATAGTGTTTCCTAACAGGGATCTTCAAAATGTAAAGATTGTATCATCCTTTCAACTGAAGGAAGGTATTAAAACAACAGGAAGGAAATGGCATCACATGCTAGAAAGACTGGGCAGTGTACTTCTAGACAGAAAGGCCACTGATGGAAAACCGACTAAACTGGCACCAATGCAGCAGCATTGTATTAAAGCCCAAAAATACCCACCGCTTCACTCTTTGCCATTCCATTCATACGGACACGGCAGCTCTGCAACATTCCTACTGATCATCTCCTTGGCAAACTGGGAGTGAGGCTCCCTAGTGATGCAGAGTCCCCAGGCAGGTGCAGAGGAGAGCTGCTTTTTTGCAAAAACCAGGCTTTTGAAGCACTCAGGCCTTTATCAGTTCCATAGCTTTAAGCCATAACAAAATTCATTCAACCAACCATCCTACACCACGCTGTGAACACGTGACGATTCTAGAACTTGTTGATCTACCTCTGATTCAGCGGCCTCACCTTCCCATAGTCCTTTTCTGCTTAGCCAAAGTATCGGGCCTCAGCCCAAGGCCTTCCTTTTGTAAGCTTCTACCTATATGCAGCAGCAAACCACTACTTTTTTCCGTGCCGAGAGTTTAAGTAGATGATTTGCATCTGCCCTTCCGGTGAAACATAATGGGGAGAGAAAATCCTGTCGGAAATGTTCAGTCCTTCAGTTTTCTAGACAGGCCAAATCAAAAGAAAAGCAAGCTATAGGATTGTGTACTTGCTCTTACAAAGCACCTGCTGCCCTCTGACAATGAACTAGCAGAAAACCAGCAAATAAGACTTGAGGCAAACAACCCTTTGAAGGGAATTATGACATGATAAAGAAAGACAACACATTTCCAGCTTGTCGAGATACTTGAAATGTCAGCAAAGGCTTGAGGGCAAAGGCTGAACGAATGGGGAAAGGTTACAAGAATCCCAAGAAAAACATGACCATGGATTAAAAGAATCCCAACAGGTCAACTGACCTGTTGAAGTTTTCAGGAAATCAGTGGCTGCTGATTTAGATAGGCCATTCAAGTTAATTTACCCGCGCACCTTCCACTCCTTTTTCACCTGTCACCATCACAGGGTGAATTGTGACCATGGAATCACAATTCTTTGGATTCTGTTCTTAGCTTTAGGAGACAACTACAGCAGCTGAAGTAGCTGTTACTGATGTGATACCCAGGAACACAGAGTTGACATGTTTCATTCATGTCCAATCACAACTAGCAATACTAAGAGGATAGGATTGGCCTCTTTTCATGATGCTTTTCTTATTTTACAGCCTGCTATGATTCTGCTGAAACTTTTTCATTAGTTTCTCTCTAAAAAGGAGAAAGTCCAATGTCCCTCCCTACTGGTGCAGGTTTACCATTCGGTTTGTCGAGTCTAAAAATGGAATTGGAACTAGCAGGAATTACTGTGTTTAAAGCGTCCCGTCCGTTCAGACAATCTCAGGTCGATAAAAGCCTAGATGTTATTGGCTAAATACTGTTTCCCCCAAGAGCGGACGCACACAATTTAATCCAACTTTTTATAACAAACTCCAATAATACAGAATCCAGTCATACAAAAGAGTCACAAAGAAGCAGGAAGAATTATCGGACCATTTAGGGTAGCAAACTTCTCACCTTCTTTTGGAGTGAGCATAATCTGCTAGCTGAAGTAACAAACTTGAGGACAGAAATCGCCCTACTATTGAGAAGTTGTTGACAAGGGAACCACCTAAGCTGTGTGACTTTCCCTTTTCTATCCATTGGTCAAGCCTAGTAGCCTAAAATTTACGGGCTCAATCAAAGACAAATGCAATCTAGTCAGAGGTCTATGAAAAGTCCAAAACTAATCAGAATTCTTCTTAGACAATGGAAATGGAAGCAGAGCTACCAATTTCCTTGCAACATATCCCTAAAACTCATTCCTTTCTAGTCATAACTAATGTATAGCCACCAGTACAATCAGGAAAAGATGAAACTTACAGATGTCAGCGAGGGAAGGATTTGAAAGAACTCTTCCCATTATTCATCGTCTAGACAGCAACTATCATTAAAATCAGAGCCCTTTTAGTAGGGCTTTCCTTGTGGGAAATTCAGGACTCCAGGACAACGGAGCAAGAGGATTAAGCAGAAGCCGTTGATTGTTGACATGATGCACTTACACATTCTAAATCTCTGCACACGCTAGGCCCGCATTTTTATCTTGGTGCCTTTGTTATGTCCACGCATTCTGTGCGCACCTCTCAGAAGATACGTTTGGTTACAGTCCAGGCGCTTTGCTGCCCCCCGTTATCGAGTTCTTGTAGTCTTGGAATTTGGTTTCTCAGCTTCTCTTTCTTATTTTAGCACGGCTTATGTCTTAGTAACCTTGATGAATTCCAGAGGGCTCTGAGAAAATTCTGATAAGAACATATTCCAGCTGGATGGCTGGTGCACCCTTTAGTCTAAGAGGTTCAGATACATTGCTACAATTTCCCCCTTCTTCGTCTTGCACCAGCTAAACCCTTTCCCACCCTATTTTCTTCCAAGACGCTCACCACTTTCATGATGCATGGAATAACAAGAAGCAATATAATAATGACTACTAGTAACAACAAAGTTCCCTTTACAAGATCTTTCAACCATCGAGTTGTTTCCCATCTCTCAAACCATTCAGGCGTAACCCTCTCATTCCCAATCAATTTCTTCATGTTATCTTGTCCTTGTTTGAGTTTCCAGTGAATGACTGCAGAATGGTTAGAAAGGTTCAAAAAACACATTCCTTCCAAATCCTCACACTCTTGCCCATGTGCTAACAAGAACGCTAGAGCAGCATTATTTTGCAGTGTGCAATGACTAATGGTATCTACACCAGTGAGAACCTGATTTAAAATCGCTGATCTTACCTTGAGTCGTTTGACCACCCAGCATCGCAACTTATTAAGCAAACTCAAAGCTTGACCAACAGCGACACCTGCTGTCAGGAGTGGCGCAATTAATAGAGAGGAGCGCCCAAACCAGTACACAATTGAGGCAAAGGCGTTTTAAGCTTAGGCTTCTTCTTTCAGTTCCCTGGAGGCGAAGGGAGTTCTTCACACACAATGCATTGTGCCGCTGGCGGTAAGTTCCGGTGGGGCGCTTGTGCCGAAAGACGCCCAGGACACAATGCCGTGTTGTTAATATTTGTTTGTCGCGTTTCGGAAGCTGCTACTAGCCGAGTCCCCCGGAGGCGAAGAAGCGGCTTCTTCGCACACAGAGCATTGTGGCGAGCGCAGGGAGCTCCTGAGAGCGGTTTGTGCCGAAAGAAGCCCGGGACCGGCACTTAGCTTCGGAGAGCTGCGTATCTGCGTCTTCTGCGTGTCTTGCCGCTCTACACTCAGCAAAAAGCTTTTCCACCATATCTTGCAAGGAGAAACTCTGCCAGGAAAGAAAACATCCAAAATCTTGTTCTAAAGCTTGCACGGGGGTCTGCAAAGAGTTTGGCAAGAATGAAAGGTAGTTGTCCAAAACTCGTTCTTTTCCAATAGAATAACCATGGAAAAGGCAGGAGAGTGGTAAAGTACTGTTTTCTCTAAGTCTGAAGGCTGCCCACACTGTGCCTGTGTGCTGCAGCTTGCATCTTCGCCTTTGGGAAGCTGCCGCTCGCCGATTCTCCCGGAGGCGAAGAAGCGGCTTCTTCGCACACAGAGCATTGTGGCGAGCGCAGGGAGCTCCTGAGAGCGGTTTGTGCCGAAAGAAGCCCGGGACCGGCACTTAGCTTCGGAGAGCTGCGTATCTGCGTCTTCTGCGTGTCTTGCCGCTCAACACTCAGCAAAAAGCTTTTCCACCATATCTTGCAAAGAGAAACTCTGCCAGGAAAGAAAACATCCAAAATCTTGTTCTAAAGCTTGCACGGGGGTCTGCAAAGAGTTTGGCAAGAATGAAAGGTAGTTGTCCAAAACTCGTTCTTTTCCAATAGAATAACCATGGAAAAGGCAGGAGAGTGGTAAAGTACTGTTTTCTCTAAGTCTGAAGGCTGCCCACACTGTGCCTGTGTGCTGCAGCTTGCATCTTCGCCTTTGGGAAGCTGCCGCTCGCCGATTCTCCCGGAGGCGAAGAAGCGGCTTCTTCGCACACAGAGCATTGTGGCGAGCGCAGGGAGCTCCTGAGAGCGGTTTGTGCCGAAAGAAGCCCGGGACCGGCACTTAGCTTCGGAGAGCTGCGTATCTGCGTCTTCTGCGTGTCTTGCCGCTCTACACTCAGCAAAAAGCTTTTCCACCATATCTTGCAAGGAGAAACTCTGCCAGGAAAGAAAACATCCAAAATCTTGTTCTAAAGCTTGCACGGGGGTCTGCAAAGAGTTTGGCAAGAATGAAAGGTAGTTGTCCAAAACTCGTTCTTTTCCAATAGAATAACCATGGAAAAGGCAGGAGAGTGGTAAAGTACTGTTTTCTCTAAGTCTGAAGGCTGCCCACACTGTGCCTGTGTGCTGCAGCTTGCATCTTCGCCTTTGGGAAGCTGCCGCTCGCCGATTCTCCCGGAGGCGAAGAAGCGGCTTCTTCGCACACAGAGCATTGTGGCGAGCGCAGGGAGCTCCTGAGAGCGGTTTGTGCCGAAAGAAGCCCGGGACCGGCACTTAGCTTCGGAGAGCTGCGTATCTGCGTCTTCTGCGTGTCTTGCCGCTCAACACTCAGCAAAAAGCTTTTCCACCATATCTTGCAAAGAGAAACTCTGCCAGGAAAGAAAACATCCAAAATCTTGTTCTAAAGCTTGCACGGGGGTCTGCAAAGAGTTTGGCAAGAATGAAAGGTAGTTGTCCAAAACTCGTTCTTTTCCAATAGAATAACCATGGAAAAGGCAGGAGAGTGGTAAAGTACTGTTTTCTCTAAGTCTGAAGGCTGCCCACACTGTGCCTGTGTGCTGCAGCTTGCATCTTCGCCTTTGGGAAGCTGCCGCTCGCCGATTCTCCCGGAGGCGAAGAAGCGGCTTCTTCGCACACAGAGCATTGTGGCGAGCGCAGGGAGCTCCTGAGAGCGGTTTGTGCCGAAAGAAGCCCGGGACCGGCACTTAGCTTCGGAGAGCTGCGTATCTGCGTCTTCTGCGTGTCTTGCCGCTCTACACTCAGCAAAAAGCTTTTCCACCATATCTTGCAAGGAGAAACTCTGCCAGGAAAGAAAACATCCAAAATCTTGTTCTAAAGCTTGCACGGGGGTCTGCAAAGAGTTTGGCAAGAATGAAAGGTAGTTGTCCAAAACTCGTTCTTTTCCAATAGAATAACCATGGAAAAGGCAGGAGAGTGGTAAAGTACTGTTTTCTCTAAGTCTGAAGGCTGCCCACACTGTGCCTGTGTGCTGCAGCTTGCATCTTCGCCTTTGGGAAGCTGCCGCTCGCCGATTCTCCCGGAGGCGAAGAAGCGGCTTCTTCGCACACAGAGCATTGTGGCGAGCGCAGGGAGCTCCTGAGAGCGGTTTGTGCCGAAAGAAGCCCGGGACCGGCACTTAGCTTCGGAGAGCTGCGTATCTGCGTCTTCTGCGTGTCTTGCCGCTCAACACTCAGCAAAAAGCTTTTCCACCATATCTTGCAAAGAGAAACTCTGCCAGGAAAGA
Organism: Molothrus aeneus; assembly: GCF_037042795.1. Classification (NCBI taxonomy): domain Eukaryota; kingdom Metazoa; phylum Chordata; class Aves; order Passeriformes; family Icteridae; genus Molothrus; species Molothrus aeneus. The sequence continues at coordinate 37,369 of NW_027098941.1, read as the reverse complement.
AAACATCCAAAATCTTGTTCTAAAGCTTGCACGGGGGTCTGCAAAGAGTTTGGCAAGAATGAAAGGTAGTTGTCCAAAACTCGTTCTTTTCCAATAGAATAACCATGGAAAAGGCAGGAGAGTGGTAAAGTACTGTTTTCTCTAAGTCTGAAGGCTGCCCACACTGTGCCTGTGTGCTGCAGCTTGCATCTTCGCCTTTGGGAAGCTGCCGCTCGCCGATTCTCCCGGAGGCGAAGAAGCGGCTTCTTCGCACACAGAGCATTGTGGCGAGCGCAGGGAGCTCCTGAGAGCGGTTTGTGCCGAAAGAAGCCCGGGACCGGCACTTAGCTTCGGAGAGCTGCGTATCTGCGTCTTCTGCGTGTCTTGCCGCTCTACACTCAGCAAAAAGCTTTTCCACCATATCTTGCAAGGAGAAACTCTGCCAGGAAAGAAAACATCCAAAATCTTGTTCTAAAGCTTGCACGGGGGTCTGCAAAGAGTTTGGCAAGAATGAAAGGTAGTTGTCCAAAACTCGTTCTTTTCCAATAGAATAACCATGGAAAAGGCAGGAGAGTGGTAAAGTACTGTTTTCTCTAAGTCTGAAGGCTGCCCACACTGTGCCTGTGTGCTGCAGCTTGCATCTTCGCCTTTGGGAAGCTGCCGCTCGCCGATTCTCCCGGAGGCGAAGAAGCGGCTTCTTCGCACACAGAGCATTGTGGCGAGCGCAGGGAGCTCCTGAGAGCGGTTTGTGCCGAAAGAAGCCCGGGACCGGCACTTAGCTTCGGAGAGCTGCGTATCTGCGTCTTCTGCGTGTCTTGCCGCTCAACACTCAGCAAAAAGCTTTTCCACCATATCTTGCAAAGAGAAACTCTGCCAGGAAAGAAAACATCCAAAATCTTGTTCTAAAGCTTGCACGGGGGTCTGCAAAGAGTTTGGCAAGAATGAAAGGTAGTTGTCCAAAACTCGTTCTTTTCCAATAGAATAACCATGGAAAAGGCAGGAGAGTGGTAAAGTACTGTTTTCTCTAAGTCTGAAGGCTGCCCACACTGTGCCTGTGTGCTGCAGCTTGCATCTTCGCCTTTGGGAAGCTGCCGCTCGCCGATTCTCCCGGAGGCGAAGAAGCGGCTTCTTCGCACACAGAGCATTGTGGCGAGCGCAGGGAGCTCCTGAGAGCGGTTTGTGCCGAAAGAAGCCCGGGACCGGCACTTAGCTTCGGAGAGCTGCGTATCTGCGTCTTCTGCGTGTCTTGCCGCTCTACACTCAGCAAAAAGCTTTTCCACCATATCTTGCAAGGAGAAACTCTGCCAGGAAAGAAAACATCCAAAATCTTGTTCTAAAGCTTGCACGGGGGTCTGCAAAGAGTTTGGCAAGAATGAAAGGTAGTTGTCCAAAACTCGTTCTTTTCCAATAGAATAACCATGGAAAAGGCAGGAGAGTGGTAAAGTACTGTTTTCTCTAAGTCTGAAGGCTGCCCACACTGTGCCTGTGTGCTGCAGCTTGCATCTTCGCCTTTGGGAAGCTGCCGCTCGCCGATTCTCCCGGAGGCGAAGAAGCGGCTTCTTCGCACACAGAGCATTGTGGCGAGCGCAGGGAGCTCCTGAGAGCGGTTTGTGCCGAAAGAAGCCCGGGACCGGCACTTAGCTTCGGAGAGCTGCGTATCTGCGTCTTCTGCGTGTCTTGCCGCTCTACACTCAGCAAAAAGCTTTTCCACCATATCTTGCAAGGAGAAACTCTGCCAGGAAAGAAAACATCCAAAATCTTGTTCTAAAGCTTGCACGGGGGTCTGCAAAGAGTTTGGCAAGAATGAAAGGTAGTTGTCCAAAACTCGTTCTTTTCCAATAGAATAACCATGGAAAAGGCAGGAGAGTGGTAAAGTACTGTTTTCTCTAAGTCTGAAGGCTGCCCACACTGTGCCTGCGTGCTGCAGCTTGCATCTTCGCCTTTGGGAAGCTGCCGCTCGCCGATTCTCCCGGAGGCGAAGAAGCGGCTTCTTCGCACACAGAGCATTGTGGCGAGCGCAGGGAGCTCCTGAGAGCGGTTTGTGCCGAAAGAAGCCCGGGACCGGCACTTAGCTTCGGAGAGCTGCGTATCTGCGTCTTCTGCGTGTCTTGCCGCTCTACACTCAGCAAAAAGCTTTTCCACCATATCTTGCAAGGAGAAACTCTGCCAGGAAAGAAAACATCCAAAATCTTGTTCTAAAGCTTGCAAGGGGGTCTGCAAAGAGTTTGGCAAGAATGAAAGGTAGTTGTCCAAAACTCGTTCTTTTCCAATAGAATAACCATGGAAAAGGCAGGAGAGTGGTAAAGTACTGTTTTCTCTAAGTCTGAAGGCTGCCCACACTGTGCCTGTGTGCTGCAGCTTGCATCTTCGCCTTTGGGAAGCTGCCGCTCGCCGATTCTCCCGGAGGCGAAGAAGCGGCTTCTTCGCACACAGAGCATTGTGGCGAGCGCAGGGAGCTCCTGAGAGCGGTTTGTGCCGAAAGAAGCCCGGGACCGGCACTTAGCTTCGGAGAGCTGCGTATCTGCGTCTTCTGCGTGTCTTGCCGCTCTACACTCAGCAAAAAGCTTTTCCACCATATCTTGCAAGGAGAAACTCTGCCAGGAAAGAAAACATCCAAAATCTTGTTCTAAAGCTTGCACGGGGGTCTGCAAAGAGTTTGGCAAGAATGAAAGGTAGTTGTCCAAAACTCGTTCTTTTCCAATAGAATAACCATGGAAAAGGCAGGAGAGTGGTAAAGTACTGTTTTCTCTAAGTCTGAAGGCTGCCCACACTGTGCCTGTGTGCTGCAGCTTGCATCTTCGCCTTTGGGAAGCTGCCGCTCGCCGATTCTCCCGGAGGCGAAGAAGCGGCTTCTTCGCACACAGAGCATTGTGGCGAGCGCAGGGAGCTCCTGAGAGCGGTTTGTGCCGAAAGAAGCCCGGGACCGGCACTTAGCTTCGGAGAGCTGCGTATCTGCGTCTTCTGCGTGTCTTGCCGCTCTACACTCAGCAAAAAGCTTTTCCACCATATCTTGCAAGGAGAAACTCTGCCAGGAAAGAAAACATCCAAAATCTTGTTCTAAAGCTTGCACGGGGGTCTGCAAAGAGTTTGGCAAGAATGAAAGGTAGTTGTCCAAAACTCGTTCTTTTCCAATAGAATAACCATGGAAAAGGCAGGAGAGTGGTAAAGTACTGTTTTCTCTAAGTCTGAAGGCTGCCCACACTGTGCCTGTGTGCTGCAGCTTGCATCTTCGCCTTTGGGAAGCTGCCGCTCGCCGATTCTCCCGGAGGCGAAGAAGCGGCTTCTTCGCACACAGAGCATTGTGGCGAGCGCAGGGAGCTCCTGAGAGCGGTTTGTGCCGAAAGAAGCCCGGGACCGGCACTTAGCTTCGGAGAGCTGCGTATCTGCGTCTTCTGCGTGTCTTGCCGCTCTACACTCAGTAAAAAGCTTTTCCACCATATCTTGCAAGGAGAAACTCTGCCAGGAAAGAAAACATCCAAAATCTTGTTCTAAAGCTTGCACGGGGGTCTGCAAAGAGTTTGGCAAGAATGAAAGGTAGTTGTCCAAAACTCGTTCTTTTCCAATAGAATAACCATGGAAAAGGCAGGAGAGTGGTCAAGTACTGTTTTCTCTAAGTTTGAAGGCTGCCCACACTGTGCCTGTGTGCTGCAGCTTGCATCTTCGCCTTTGGGAAGCTGCCGCTCGCCGATTCTCCAGGAGGCGAAGAAGCGGCTTCTTCGCACACAGAGCATTGTGGCGAGCGCAGGGAGCTCCTGAGAGCGGTTTGTGCCGAAAGAAGCCCGGGACCGGCACTTAGCTTCGGAGAGCTGCGTATCTGCGTCTTCTGCGTGTCTTGCCGCTCTACACTCAGCAAAAAGCTTTTCCACCATATCTTGCAAGGAGAAACTCTGCCAGGAAAGAAAACATCCAAAATCTTGTTCTAAAGCTTGCACGGGGGTCTGCAAAGAGTTTGGCAAGAATGAAAGGTAGTTGTCCAAAACTCGTTCTTTTCCAATAGAATAACCATGGAAAAGGCAGGAGAGTGGTAAAGTACTGTTTTCTCTAAGTTTGAAGGCTGCCCACACTGTGCCTGTGTGCTGCAGCTTGCATCTTCGCCTTTGGGAAGCTGCCGCTCGCCGATTCTCCAGGAGGCGAAGAAGCGGCTTCTTCGCACACAGAGCATTGTGGCGAGCGCAGGGAGCTCCTGAGAGCGGTTTGTGCCGAAAGAAGCCCGGGACCGGCACTTAGCTTCGGAGAGCTGCGTATCTGCGTCTTCTGCGTGTCTTGCCGCTCTACACTCAGCAAAAAGCTTTTCCACCATATCTTGCAAGGAGAAACTCTGCCAGGAAAGAAAACATCCAAAATCTTGTTCTAAAGCTTGCACGGGGGTCTGCAAAGAGTTTGGCAAGAATGAAAGGTAGTTGTCCAAAACTCGTTCTTTTCCAATAGAATAACCATGGAAAAGGCAGGAGAGTGGTAAAGTACTGTTTTCTCGAAGTCTGAAGGCTGCCCACACTGTGCCTGCGTGCTGCAGCTTGCATCTTCGCCTTTGGGAAGCTGCCGCTCGCCGATTCTCCCGGAGGCGAAGAAGCGGCTTCTTCGCACACAGAGCATTGTGGCGAGCGCAGGGAGCTCCTGAGAGCGGTTTGTGCCGAAAGAAGCCCGGGACCGGCACTTAGCTTCGGAGAGCTGCGTATCTGCGTCTTCTGCGTGTCTTGCCGCTCAACACTCAGCAAAAAGCTTTTCCACCATATCTTGCAAAGAGAAACTCTGCCAGGAAAGTAAACATCCAAAATCTTGTTCTAAAGCTTGCACGGGGGTCTGCAAAGAGTTTGGCAAGAATGAAAGGTAGTTGTCCAAAACTCGTTCTTTTCCAATAGAATAACCATGGAAAAGGCAGGAGAGTGGTAAAGTACTGTTTTCTCTAAGTCTGAAGGCTGCCCACACTGTGCCTGCGTGCTGCAGCTTGCATCTTCGCCTTTGGGAAGCTGCCGCTCGCCGATTCTCCCGGAGGCGAAGAAGCGGCTTCTTCGCACACAGAGCATTGTGGCGAGCGCAGGGAGCTCCTGAGAGCGGTTTGTGCCGAAAGAAGCCCGGGACCGGCACTTAGCTTCGGAGAGCTGCGTATCTGCGTCTTCTGCGTGTCTTGCCGCTCTACACTCAGCAAAAAGCTTTTCCACCATATCTTGCAAGGAGAAACTCTGCCAGGAAAGAAAACATCCAAAATCTTGTTCTAAAGCTTGCACGGGGGTCTGCAAAGAGTTTGGCAAGAATGAAAGGTAGTTGTCCAAAACTCGTTCTTTTCCAATAGAATAACCATGGAAAAGGCAGGAGAGTGGTAAAGTACTGTTTTCTCTAAGTCTGAAGGCTGCCCACACTGTGCCTGTGTGCTGCAGCTTGCATCTTCGCCTTTGGGAAGCTGCCGCTCGCCGATTCTCCCGGAGGCGAAGAAGCGGCTTCTTCGCACACAGAGCATTGTGGCGAGCGCAGGGAGCTCCTGAGAGCGGTTTGTGCCGAAAGAAGCCCGGGACCGGCACTTAGCTTCGGAGAGCTGCGTATCTGCGTCTTCTGCGTGTCTTGCCGCTCTACACTCAGCAAAAAGCTTTTCCACCATATCTTGCAAGGAGAAACTCTGCCAGGAAAGAAAACATCCAAAATCTTGTTCTAAAGCTTGCACGGGGGTCTGCAAAGAGTTTGGCAAGAATGAAAGGTAGTTGTCCAAAACTCGTTCTTTTCCAATAGAATAACCATGGAAAAGGCAGGAGAGTGGTAAAGTACTGTTTTCTCTAAGTCTGAAGGCTGCCCACACTGTGCCTGTGTGCTGCAGCTTGCATCTTCGCCTTTGGGAAGCTGCCGCTCGCCGATTCTCCCGGAGGCGAAGAAGCGGCTTCTTCGCACACAGAGCATTGTGGCGAGTGCAGGGAGCTCCTGAGAGCGGTTTGTGCCGAAAGAAGCCCGGGACCGGCACTTAGCTTCGGAGAGCTGCGTATCTGCGTCTTCTGCGTGTCTTGCCGCTCTACACTCAGCAAAAAGCTTTTCCACCATATCTTGCAAGGAGAAACTCTGCCAGGAAAGAAAACATCCAAAATCTTGTTCTAAAGCTTGCACGGGGGTCTGCAAAGAGTTTGGCAAGAATGAAAGGTAGTTGTCCAAAACTCGTTCTTTTCCAATAGAATAACCATGGAAAAGGCAGGAGAGTGGTAAAGTACTGTTTTCTCTAAGTCTGAAGGCTGCCCACACTGTGCCTGTGTGCTGCAGCTTGCATCTTCGCCTTTGGGAAGCTGCCGCTCGCCGATTCTCCCGGAGGCGAAGAAGCGGCTTCTTCGCACACAGAGCATTGTGGCGAGCGCAGGGAGCTCCTGAGAGCGGTTTGTGCCGAAAGAAGCCCGGGACCGGCACTTAGCTTCGGAGAGCTGCGTATCTGCGTCTTCTGCGTGTCTTGCCGCTCTACACTCAGCAAAAAGCTTTTCCACCATATCTTGCAAGGAGAAACTCTGCCAGGAAAGAAAACATCCAAAATCTTGTTCTAAAGCTTGCACGGGGGTCTGCAAAGAGTTTGGCAAGAATGAAAGGTAGTTGTCCAAAACTCGTTCTTTTCCAATAGAATAACCATGGAAAAGGCAGGAGAGTGGTCAAGTACTGTTTTCTCTAAGTCTGAAGGCTGCCCACACTGTGCCTGTGTGCTGCAGCTTGCATCTTCGCCTTTGGGAAGCTGCCGCTCGCCGATTCTCCCGGAGGCGAAGAAGCTGCTTCTTCGCACACAGAGCATTGTGGCGAGCGCAGGGAGCTCCTGAGAGCGGTTTGTGCCGAAAGAAGCCCGGGACCGGCACTTAGCTTCGGAGAGCTGCGTATCTGCGTCTTCTGCGTGTCTTGCCGCTCTACACTCAGCAAAAAGCTTTTCCACCATATCTTGCAAGGAGAAACTCTGCCAGGAAAGAAAACATCCAAAATCTTGTTCTAAAGCTTGCACGGGGGTCTGCAAAGAGTTTGGCAAGAATGAAAGGTAGTTGTCCAAAACTCGTTCTTTTCCAATAGAATAACCATGGAAAAGGCAGGAGAGTGGTAAAGTACTGTTTTCTCTAAGTCTGAAGGCTGCCCACACTGTGCCTGTGTGCTGCAGCTTGCATCTTCGCCTTTGGGAAGCTGCCGCTCGCCGATTCTCCAGGAGGCGAAGAAGCGGCTTCTTCGCACACAGAGCATTGTGGCGAGCGCAGGGCGCTCCTGAGAGCGGTTTGTGCCGAAAGAAGCCCGGGACCGGCACTTAGCTTCGGAGAGCTGCGTATCTGCGTCTTCTGCGTGTCTTGCCGCTCTACACTCAGCAAAAAGCTTTTCCACCATATCTTGCAAGGAGAAACTCTGCCAGGAAAGAAAACATCCAAAATCTTGTTCTAAAGCTTGCACGGGGGTCTGCAAAGAGTTTGGCAAGAATGAAAGGTAGTTGTCCAAAACTCGTTCTTTTCCAATAGAATAACCATGGAAAAGGCAGGAGAGTGGTAAAGTACTGTTTTCTCTAAGTCTGAAGGCTGCCCACACTGTGCCTGTGTGCTGCAGCTTGCATCTTCGCCTTTGGGAAGCTGCCGCTCGCCGATTCTCCCGGAGGCGAAGAAGCGGCTTCTTCGCACACAGAGCATTGTGGCGAGCGCAGGGAGCTCCTGAGAGCGGTTTGTGCCGAAAGAAGCCCGGGACCGGCACTTAGCTTCGGAGAGCTGCGTATCTGCGTCTTCTGCGTGTCTTGCCGCTCAACACTCAGCAAAAAGCTTTTCCACCATATCTTGCAAAGAGAAACTCTGCCAGGAAAGAAAACATCCAAAATCTTGTTCTAAAGCTTGCACGGGGGTCTGCAAAGAGTTTGGCAAGAATGAAAGGTAGTTGTCCAAAACTCGTTCTTTTCCAATAGAATAACCATGGAAAAGGCAGGAGAGTGGTAAAGTACTGTTTTCTCTAAGTCTGAAGGCTGCCCACACTGTGCCTGTGTGCTGCAGCTTGCATCTTCGCCTTTGGGAAGCTGCCGCTCGCCGATTCTCCCGGAGGCGAAGAAGCGGCTTCTTCGCACACAGAGCATTGTGGCGAGCGCAGGGAGCTCCTGAGAGCGGTTTGTGCCGAAAGAAGCCCGGGACCGGCACTTAGCTTCGGAGAGCTGCGTATCTGCGTCTTCCGCGTGTCTTGCCGCTCTACACTCAGCAAAAAGCTTTTCCACCATATCTTGCAAGGAGAAACTCTGCCAGGAAAGAAAACATCCAAAATCTTGTTCTAAAGCTTGCACGGGGGTCTGCAAAGAGTTTGGCAAGAATGAAAGGTAGTTGTCCAAAACTCGTTCTTTTCCAATAGAATAACCATGGAAAAGGCAGGAGAGTGGTAAAGTACTGTTTTCTCTAAGTCTGAAGGCTGCCCACACTGTGCCTGTGTGCTGCAGCTTGCATCTTCGCCTTTGGGAAGCTGCCGCTCGCCGATTCTCCCGGAGGCGAAGAAGCGGCTTCTTCGCACACAGAGCATTGTGGCGAGCGCAGGGAGCTCCTGAGAGCGGTTTGTGCCGAAAGAAGCCCGGGACCGGCACTTAGCTTCGGAGAGCTGCGTATCTGCGTCTTCTGCGTGTCTTGCCGCTCTACACTCAGCAAAAAGCTTTTCCACCATATCTTGCAAGGAGAAACTCTGCCAGGAAAGAAAACATCCAAAATCTTGTTCTAAAGCTTGCACGGGGGTCTGCAAAGAGTTTGGCAAGAATGAAAGGTAGTTGTCCAAAACTCGTTCTTTTCCAATAGAATAACCATGGAAAAGGCAGGAGAGTGGTAAAGTACTGTTTTCTCTAAGTCTGAAGGCTGCCCACACTGTGCCTGCGTGCTGCAGCTTGCATCTTCGCCTTTGGGAAGCTGCCGCTCGCCGATTCTCCCGGAGGCGAAGAAGCGGCTTCTTCGCACACAGAGCATTGTGGCGAGCGCAGGGAGCTCCTGAGAGCGGTTTGTGCCGAAAGAAGCCCGGGACCGGCACTTAGCTTCGGAGAGCTGCGTATCTGCGTCTTCTGCGTGTCTTGCCGCTCTACACTCAGCAAAAAGCTTTTCCACCATATCTTGCAAGGAGAAACTCTGCCAGGAAAGAAAACATCCAAAATCTTGTTCTAAAGCTTGCAAGGGGGTCTGCAAAGAGTTTGGCAAGAATGAAAGGTAGTTGTCCAAAACTCGTTCTTTTCCAATAGAATAACCATGGAAAAGGCAGGAGAGTGGTAAAGTACTGTTTTCTCTAAGTCTGAAGGCTGCCCACACTGTGCCTGCGTGCTGCAGCTTGCATCTTCGCCTTTGGGAAGCTGCCGCTCGCCGATTCTCCCGGAGGCGAAGAAGCGGCTTCTTCGCACACAGAGCATTGTGGCGAGCGCAGGGAGCTCCTGAGAGCGGTTTGTGCCGAAAGAAGCCCGGGACCGGCACTTAGCTTCGGAGAGCTGCGTATCTGCGTCTTCTGCGTGTCTTGCCGCTCTACACTCAGCAAAAAGCTTTTCCACCATATCTTGCAAGGAGAAACTCTGCCAGGAAAGAAAACATCCAAAATCTTGTTCTAAAGCTTGCACGGGGGTCTGCAAAGAGTTTGGCAAGAATGAAAGGTAGTTGTCCAAAACTCGTTCTTTTCCAATAGAATAACCATGGAAAAGGCAGGAGAGTGGTAAAGTACTGTTTTCTCTAAGTCTGAAGGCTGCCCACACTGTGCCTGTGTGCTGCAGCTTGCATCTTCGCCTTTGGGAAGCTGCCGCTCGCCGATTCTCCCGGAGGCGAAGAAGCGGCTTCTTCGCACACAGAGCATTGTGGCGAGCGCAGGGAGCTCCTGAGAGCGGTTTGTGCCGAAAGAAGCCCGGGACCGGCACTTAGCTTCGGAGAGCTGCGTATCTGCGTCTTCTGCGTGTCTTGCCGCTCTACACTCAGCAAAAAGCTTTTCCACCATATCTTGCAAGGAGAAACTCTGCCAGGAAAGAAAACATCCAAAATCTTGTTCTAAAGCTTGCACGGGGGTCTGCAAAGAGTTTGGCAAGAATGAAAGGTAGTTGTCCAAAACTCGTTCTTTTCCAATAGAATAACCATGGAAAAGGCAGGAGAGTGGTAAAGTACTGTTTTCTCTAAGTCTGAAGGCTGCCCACACTGTGCCTGTGTGCTGCAGCTTGCATCTTCGCCTTTGGGAAGCTGCCGCTCGCCGATTCTCCCGGAGGCGAAGAAGCGGCTTCTTCGCACACAGAGCATTGTGGCGAGCGCAGGGAGCTCCTGAGAGCGGTTTGTGCCGAAAGAAGCCCGGGACCGGCACTTAGCTTCGGAGAGCTGCGTATCTGCGTCTTCTGCGTGTCTTGCCGCTCTACACTCAGCAAAAAGCTTTTCCACCATATCTTGCAAGGAGAAACTCTGCCAGGAAAGAAAACATCCAAAATCTTCTTCTAAAGCTTGCACGGGGGTCTGCAAAGAGTTTGGCAAGAATGAAAGGTAGTTGTCCAAAACTCGTTCTTTTCCAATAGAATAACCATGGAAAAGGCAGGAGAGTGGTAAAGTACTGTTTTCTCGAAGTCTGAAGGCTGCCCACACTGTGCCTGTGTGCTGCAGCTTGCATCTTCGCCTTTGGGAAGCTGCCGCTCGCCGATTCTCCCGGAGGCGAAGAAGCTGCTTCTTCGCACACAGAGCATTGTGGCGAGCGCAGGGAGCTCCTGAGAGCGGTTTGTGCCGAAAGAAGCCCGGGACCGGCACTTAGCTTCGGAGAGCTGCGTATCTGCGTCTTCTGCGTGTCTTGCCGCTCTACACTCAGCAAAAAGCTTTTCCACCATATCTTGCAAGGAGAAACTCTGCCAGGAAAGAAAACATCCAAAATCTTGTTCTAAAGCTTGCACGGGGGTCTGCAAAGAGTTTGGCAAGAATGAAAGGTAGTTGTCCAAAACTCGTTCTTTTCCAATAGAATAACCATGGATAAGGCAGGAGAGTGGTAAAGTACTGTTTTCTCTAAGTCTGAAGGCTGCCCACACTGTGCCTGTGTGCTGCAGCTTGCATCTTCGCCTTTGGGAAGCTGCCGCTCGCCGATTCTCCCGGAGGCGAAGAAGCGGCTTCTTCGCACACAGAGCATTGTGGCGAGCGCAGGGAGCTCCTGAGAGCGGTTTGTGCCGAAAGAAGCCCGGGACCGGCACTTAGCTTCGGAGAGCTGCGTATCTGCGTCTTCTGCGTGTCTTGCCGCTCTACACTCAGCAAAAAGCTTTTCCACCATATCTTGCAAGGAGAAACTCTGCCAGGAAAGAAAACATCCAAAATCTTGTTCTAAAGCTTGCACGGGGGTCTGCAAAGAGTTTGGCAAGAATGAAAGGTAGTTGTCCAAAACTCGTTCTTTTCCAATAGAATAACCATGGAAAAGGCAGGAGAGTGGTAAAGTACTGTTTTCTCTAAGTCTGAAGGCTGCCCACACTGTGCCTGCGTGCTGCAGCTTGCATCTTCGCCTTTGGGAAGCTGCCGCTCGCCGATTCTCCCGGAGGCGAAGAAGCGGCTTCTTCGCACACAGAGCATTGTGGCGAGCGCAGGGAGCTCCTGAGAGCGGTTTGTGCCGAAAGAAGCCCGGGACCGGCACTTAGCTTCGGAGAGCTGCGTATCTGCGTCTTCTGCGTGTCTTGCCGCTCAACACTCAGCAAAAAGCTTTTCCACCATATCTTGCAAAGAGAAACTCTGCCAGGAAAGTAAACATCCAAAATCTTGTTCTAAAGCTTGCACGGGGGTCTGCAAAGAGTTTGGCAAGAATGAAAGGTAGCTGTCCAAAACTCGTTCTTTTCCAATAGAATAACCATGGAAAAGGCAGGAGAGTGGTAAAGTACTGTTTTCTCTAAGTCTGAAGGCTGCCCACACTGTGCCTGTGTGCTGCAGCTTGCATCTTCGCCTTTGGGAAGCTGCCGCTCGCCGATTCTCCCGGAGGCGAAGAAGCTGCTTCTTCGCACACAGAGCATTGTGGCGAGCGCAGGGAGCTCCTGAGAGCGGTTTGTGCCGAAAGAAGCCCGGGACCGGCACTTAGCTTCGGAGAGCTGCGTATCTGCGTCTTCTGCGTGTCTTGCCGCTCTACACTCAGCAAAAAGCTTTTCCACCATATCTTGCAAGGAGAAACTCTGCCAGGAAAGAAAACATCCAAAATCTTGTTCTAAAGCTTGCACGGGGGTCTGCAAAGAGTTTGGCAAGAATGAAAGGTAGTTGTCCAAAACTCGTTCTTTTCCAATAGAATAACCATGGATAAGGCAGGAGAGTGGTAAAGTACTGTTTTCTCGAAGTCTGAAGGCTGCCCACACTGTGCCTGTGTGCTGCAGCTTGCATCTTCGCCTTTGGGAAGCTGCCGCTCGCCGATTCTCCAGGAGGCGAAGAAGCGGCTTCTTCGCACACAGAGCATTGTGGCGAGCGCAGGGAGCTCCTGAGAGCGGTTTGTGCCGAAAGAAGCCCGGGACCGGCACTTAGCTTCGGAGAGCTGCGTATCTGCGTCTTCTGCGTGTCTTGCCGCTCTACACTCAGCAAAAAGCTTTTCCACCATATCTTGCAAGGAGAAACTCTGCCAGGAAAGAAAACATCCAAAATCTTGTTCTAAAGCTTGCACGGGGGTCTGCAAAGAGTTTGGCAAGAATGAAAGGTAGTTGTCCAAAACTCGTTCTTTTCCAATAGAATAACCATGGAAAAGGCAGGAGAGTGGTAAAGTACTGTTTTCTCTAAGTCTGAAGGCTGCCCACACTGTGCCTGTGTGCTGCAGCTTGCATCTTCGCCTTTGGGAAGCTGCCGCTCGCCGATTCTCCCGGAGGCGAAGAAGCGGCTTCTTCGCACACAGAGCATTGTGGCGAGCGCAGGGAGCTCCTGAGAGCGGTTTGTGCCGAAAGAAGCCCGGGACCGGCACTTAGCTTCGGAGAGCTGCGTATCTGCGTCTTCTGCGTGTCTTGCCGCTCTACACTCAGCAAAAAGCTTTTCCACCATATCTTGCAAGGAGAAACTCTGCCAGGAAAGAAAACATCCAAAATCTTGTTCTAAAGCTTGCACGGGGGTCTGCAAAGAGTTTGGCAAGAATGAAAGGTAGTTGTCCAAAACTCGTTCTTTTCCAATAGAATAACCATGGAAAAGGCAGGAGAGTGGTAAAGTACTGTTTTCTCGAAGTCTGAAGGCTGCCCACACTGTGCCTGTGTGCTGCAGCTTGCATCTTCGCCTTTGGGAAGCTGCCGCTCGCCGATTCTCCCGGAGGCGAAGAAGCGGCTTCTTCGCACACAGAGCATTGTGGCGAGCGCAGGGAGCTCCTGAGAGCGGTTTGTGCCGAAAGAAGCCCGGCACCGGCACTTAGCTTCGGAGAGCTGCGTATCTGCGTCTTCTGCGTGTCTTGCCGCTCTACACTCAGCAAAAAGCTTTTCCACCATATCTTGCAAGGAGAAACTCTGCCAGGAAAGAAAACATCCAAAATCTTGTTCTAAAGCTTGCACGGGGGTCTGCAAAGAGTTTGGCAAGAATGAAAGGTAGTTGTCCAAAACTCGTTCTTTTCCAATAGAATAACCATGGAAAAGGCAGGAGAGTGGTAAAGTACTGTTTTCTCTAAGTCTGAAGGCTGCCCACACTGTGCCTGTGTGCTGCAGCTTGCATCTTCGCCTTTGGGAAGCTGCCGCTCGCCGATTCTCCCGGAGGCGAAGAAGCGGCTTCTTCGCACACAGAGCATTGTGGCGAGCGCAGGGAGCTCCTGAGAGCGGTTTGTGCCGAAAGAAGCCCGGGACCGGCACTTAGCTTCGGAGAGCTGCGTATCTGCGTCTTCTGCGTGTCTTGCCGCTCTACACTCAGCAAAAAGCTTTTCCACCATATCTTGCAAGGAGAAACTCTGCCAGGAAAGAAAACATCCAAAATCTTCTTCTAAAGCTTGCACGGGGGTCTGCAAAGAGTTTGGCAAGAATGAAAGGTAGTTGTCCAAAACTCGTTCTTTTCCAATAGAATAACCATGGAAAAGGCAGGAGAGTGGTAAAGTACTGTTTTCTCTAAGTCTGAATGCTGCCCACACTGTGCCTGTGTGCTGCAGCTTGCATCTTCGCCTTTGGGAAGCTGCCGCTCGCCGATTCTCCAGGAGGCGAAGAAGCGGCTTCTTCGCACACAGAGCATTGTGGCGAGCGCAGGGAGCTCCTGAGAGCGGTTTGTGCCGAAAGAAGCCCGGGACCGGCACTTAGCTTCGGAGAGCTGCGTATCTGCGTCTTCTGCGTGTCTTGCCGCTCTACACTCAGCAAAAAGCTTTTCCACCATATCTTGCAAGGAGAAACTCTGCCAGGAAAGAAAACATCCAAAATCTTGTTCTAAAGCTTGCACGGGGGTCTGCAAAGAGTTTGGCAAGAATGAAAGGTAGTTGTCCAAAACTCGTTCTTTTCCAATAGAATAACCATGGAAAAGGCAGGAGAGTGGTAAAGTACTGTTTTCTCTAAGTCTGAAGGCTGCCCACACTGTGCCTGTGTGCTGCAGCTTGCATCTTCGCCTTTGGGAAGCTGCCGCTCGCCGATTCTCCCGGAGGCGAAGAAGCGGCTTCTTCGCACACAGAGCATTGTGGCGAGCGCAGGGAGCTCCTGAGAGCGGTTTGTGCCGAAAGAAGCCCGGGACCGGCACTTAGCTTCGGAGAGCTGCGTATCTGCGTCTTCTGCGTGTCTTGCCGCTCTACACTCAGCAAAAAGCTTTTCCACCATATCTTGCAAGGAGAAACTCTGCCAGGAAAGAAAACATCCAAAATCTTGTTCTAAAGCTTGCACGGGGGTCTGCAAAGAGTTTGGCAAGAATGAAAGGTAGTTGTCCAAAACTCGTTCTTTTCCAATAGAATAACCATGGAAAAGGCAGGAGAGTGGTAAAGTACTGTTTTCTCTAAGTCTGAAGGCTGCCCACACTGTGCCTGTGTGCTGCAGCTTGCATCTTCGCCTTTGGGAAGCTGCCGCTCGCCGATTCTCCCGGAGGCGAAGAAGCGGCTTCTTCGCACACAGAGCATTGTGGCGAGCGCAGGGAGCTCCTGAGAGCGGTTTGTGCCGAAAGAAGCCCGGGACCGGCACTTAGCTTCGGAGAGCTGCGTATCTGCGTCTTCTGCGTGTCTTGCCGCTCTACACTCAGCAAAAAGCTTTTCCACCATATCTTGCAAGGAGAAACTCTGCCAGGAAAGAAAACATCCAAAATCTTGTTCTAAAGCTTGCACGGGGGTCTGCAAAGAGTTTGGCAAGAATGAAAGGTAGTTGTCCAAAACTCGTTCTTTTCCAATAGAATAACCATGGAAAAGGCAGGAGAGTGGTAAAGTACTGTTTTCTCGAAGTCTGAAGGCTGCCCACACTGTGCCTGTGTGCTGCAGCTTGCATCTTCGCCTTTGGGAAGCTGCCGCTCGCCGATTCTCCCGGAGGCGAAGAAGCGGCTTCTTCGCACACAGAGCATTGTGGCGAGCGCAGGGAGCTCCTGAGAGCGGTTTGTGCCGAAAGAAGCCCGGGACCGGCACTTAGCTTCGGAGAGCTGCGTATCTGCGTCTTCTGCGTGTCTTGCCGCTCTACACTCAGCAAAAAGCTTTTCCACCATATCTTGCAAGGAGAAACTCTGCCAGGAAAGAAAACATCCAAAATCTTCTTCTAAAGCTTGCACGGGGGTCTGCAAAGAGTTTGGCAAGAATGAAAGGTAGTTGTCCAAAACTCGTTCTTTTCCAATAGAATAACCATGGAAAAGGCAGGAGAGTGGTAAAGTACTGTTTTCTCGAAGTCTGAAGGCTGCCCACACTGTGCCTGTGTGCTGCAGCTTGCATCTTCGCCTTTGGGAAGCTGCCGCTCGCCGATTCTCCCGGAGGCGAAGAAGCGGCTTCTTCGCACACAGAGCATTGTGGCGAGCGCAGGGAGCTCCTGAGAGCGGTTTGTGCCGAAAGAAGCCCGGGACCGGCACTTAGCTTCGGAGAGCTGCGTATCTGCGTCTTCTGCGTGTCTTGCCGCTCTACACTCAGCAAAAAGCTTTTCCACCATATCTTGCAAGGAGAAACTCTGCCAGGAAAGAAAACATCCAAAATCTTGTTCTAAAGCTTGCACGGGGGTCTGCAAAGAGTTTGGCAAGAATGAAAGGTAGTTGTCCAAAACTCGTTCTTTTCCAATAGAATAACCATGGAAAAGGCAGGAGAGTGGTAAAGTACTGTTTTCTCGAAGTCTGAAGGCTGCCCACACTGTGCCTGTGTGCTGCAGCTTGCATCTTCGCCTTTGGGAAGCTGCCGCTCGCCGATTCTCCAGGAGGCGAAGAAGCGGCTTCTTCGCACACAGAGCATTGTGGCGAGCGCAGGGAGCTCCTGAGAGCGGTTTGTGCCGAAAGAAGCCCGGGACCGGCACTTAGCTTCGGAGAGCTGCGTATCTGCGTCTTCTGCGTGTCTTGCCGCTCTACACTCAGTAAAAAGCTTTTCCACCATATCTTGCAAGGAGAAACTCTGCCAGGAAAGAAAACATCCAAAATCTTCTTCTAAAGCTTGCACGGGGGTCTGCAAAGAGTTTGGCAAGAATGAAAGGTAGTTGTCCAAAACTCGTTCTTTTCCAATAGAATAACCATGGAAAAGGCAGGAGAGTGGTAAAGTACTGTTTTCTCGAAGTCTGAAGGCTGCCCACACTGTGCCTGTGTGCTGCAGCTTGCATCTTCGCCTTTGGGAAGCTGCCGCTCGCCGATTCTCCCAGAGGCGAAGAAGCGGCTTCTTCGCACACAGAGCATTGTGGCGAGCGCAGGGAGCTCCTGAGAGCGGTTTGTGCCGAAAGAAGCCCGGGACCGGCACTTAGCTTCGGAGAGCTGCGTATCTGCGTCTTCTGCGTGTCTTGCCGCTCTACACTCAGCCAAAAGCTTTTCCACCATATCTTGCAAGGAGAAACTCTGCCAGGAAAGAAAACATCCAAAATCTTGTTCTAAAGCTTGCACGGGGGTCTGCAAAGAGTTTGGCAAGAATGAAAGGTAGTTGTCCAAAACTCGTTCTTTTCCAATAGAATAACCATGGAAAAGGCAGGAGAGTGGTAAAGTACTGTTTTCTCTAAGTCTGAAGGCTGCCCACACTGTGCCTGCGTGCTGCAGCTTGCATCTTCGCCTTTGGGAAGCTGCCGCTCGCCGATTCTCCCGGAGGCGAAGAAGCGGCTTCTTCGCACACAGAGCATTGTGGCGAGCGCAGGGAGCTCCTGAGAGCGGTTTGTGCCGAAAGAAGCCCGGGACCGGCACTTAGCTTCGGAGAGCTGCGTATCTGCGTCTTCTGCGTGTCTTGCCGCTCTACACTCAGCAAAAAGCTTTCCCACCATATCTTGCAAGGAGAAACTCTGCCAGGAAAGAAAACATCCAAAATCTTGTTCTAAAGCTTGCACGGGGGTCTGCAAAGAGTTTGGCAAGAATGAAAGGTAGTTGTCCAAAACTCGTTCTTTTCCAATAGAATAACCATGGAAAAGGCAGGAGAGTGGTAAAGTACTGTTTTCTCTAAGTCTGAAGGCTGCCCACACTGTGCCTGTGTGCTGCAGCTTGCATCTTCGCCTTTGGGAAGCTGCCGCTCGCCGATTCTCCCGGAGGCGAAGAAGCGGCTTCTTCGCACACAGAGCATTGTGGCGAGCGCAGGGAGCTCCTGAGAGCGGTTTGTGCCGAAAGAAGCCCGGGACCGGCACTTAGCTTCGGAGAGCTGCGTATCTGCGTCTTCTGCGTGTCTTGCCGCTCAACACTCAGCAAAAAGCTTTTCCACCATATCTTGCAAAGAGAAACTCTGCCAGGAAAGTAAACATCCAAAATCTTGTTCTAAAGCTTGCACGGGGGTCTGCAAAGAGTTTGGCAAGAATGAAAGGTAGTTGTCCAAAACTCGTTCTTTTCCAATAGAATAACCATGGAAAAGGCAGGAGAGTGGTAAAGTACTGTTTTCTCTAAGTCTGAAGGCTGCCCACACTGTGCCTGCGTGCTGCAGCTTGCATCTTCGCCTTTGGGAAGCTGCCGCTCGCCGATTCTCCCGGAGGCGAAGAAGCGGCTTCTTCGCACACAGAGCATTGTGGCGAGCGCAGGGAGCTCCTGAGAGCGGTTTGTGCCGAAAGAAGCCCGGGACCGGCACTTAGCTTCGGAGAGCTGCGTATCTGCGTCTTCTGCGTGTCTTGCCGCTCTACACTCAGCAAAAAGCTTTTCCACCATATCTTGCAAGGAGAAACTCTGCCAGGAAAGAAAACATCCAAAATCTTGTTCTAAAGCTTGCACGGGGGTCTGCAAAGAGTTTGGCAAGAATGAAAGGTAGTTGTCCAAAACTCGTTCTTTTCCAATAGAATAACCATGGAAAAGGCAGGAGAGTGGTAAAGTACTGTTTTCTCGAAGTCTGAAGGCTGCCCACACTGTGCCTGTGTGCTGCAGCTTGCATCTTCGCCTTTGGGAAGCTGCCGCTCGCCGATTCTCCCGGAGGCGAAGAAGCGGCTTCTTCGCACACAGAGCATTGTGGCGAGCGCAGGGAGCTCCTGAGAGCGGTTTGTGCCGAAAGAAGCCCGGCACCGGCACTTAGCTTCGGAGAGCTGCGTATCTGCGTCTTCTGCGTGTCTTGCCGCTCTACACTCAGCAAAAAGCTTTTCCACCATATCTTGCAAGGAGAAACTCTGCCAGGAAAGAAAACATCCAAAATCTTGTTCTAAAGCTTGCACGGGGGTCTGCAAAGAGTTTGGCAAGAATGAAAGGTAGTTGTCCAAAACTCGTTCTTTTCCAATAGAATAACCATGGAAAAGGCAGGAGAGTGGTAAAGTACTGTTTTCTCTAAGTCTGAAGGCTGCCCACACTGTGCCTGTGTGCTGCAGCTTGCATCTTCGCCTTTGGGAAGCTGCCGCTCGCCGATTCTCCCGGAGGCGAAGAAGCGGCTTCTTCGCACACAGAGCATTGTGGCGAGCGCAGGGAGCTCCTGAGAGCGGTTTGTGCCGAAAGAAGCCCGGGACCGGCACTTAGCTTAGGAGAGCTGCGTATCTGCGTCTTCTGCGTGTCTTGCCGCTCTACACTCAGCAAAAAGCTTTTCCACCATATCTTGCAAGGAGAAACTCTGCCAGGAAAGAAAACATCCAAAATCTTGTTCTAAAGCTTGCACGGGGGTCTGCAAAGAGTTTGGCAAGAATGAAAGGTAGTTGTCCAAAACTCGTTCTTTTCCAATAGAATAACCATGGAAAAGGCAGGAGAGTGGTAAAGTACTGTTTTCTCGAAGTCTGAAGGCTGCCCACACTGTGCCTGTGTGCTGCAGCTTGCATCTTCGCCTTTGGGAAGCTGCCGCTCGCCGATTCTCCCGGAGGCGAAGAAGCGGCTTCTTCGCACACAGAGCATTGTGGCGAGCGCAGGGAGCTCCTGAGAGCGGTTTGTGCCGAAAGAAGCCCGGGACCGGCACTTAGCTTCGGAGAGCTGCGTATCTGCGTCTTCTGCGTGTCTTGCCGCTCTACACTCAGCAAAAAGCTTTTCCACCATATCTTGCAAGGAGAAACTCTGCCAGGAAAGAAAACATCCAAAATCTTGTTCTAAAGCTTGCACGGGGGTCTGCAAAGAGTTTGGCAAGAATGAAAGGTAGTTGTCCAAAACTCGTTCTTTTCCAATAGAATAACCATGGAAAAGGCAGGAGAGTGGTAAAGTACTGTTTTCTCGAAGTCTGAAGGCTGCCCACACTGTGCCTGTGTGCTGCAGCTTGCATCTTCGCCTTTGGGAAGCTGCCGCTCGCCGATTCTCCCGCAGGCGAAGAAGCGGCTTCTTCGCACACAGAGCATTGTGGCGAGCGCAGGGAGCTCCTGAGAGCGGTTTGTGCCGAAAGAAGCCCGGGACCGGCACTTAGCTTCGGAGAGCTGCGTATCTGCGTCTTCTGCGTGTCTTGCCGCTCTACACTCAGCAAAAAGCTTTTCCACCATATCTTGCAAGGAGAAACTCTGCCAGGAAAGAAAACATCCAAAATCTTGTTCTAAAGCTTGCACGGGGGTCTGCAAAGAGTTTGGCAAGAATGAAAGGTAGTTGTCCAAAACTCGTTCTTTTCCAATAGAATAACCATGGAAAAGGCAGGAGAGTGGTAAAGTACTGTTTTCTCGAAGTCTGAAGGCTGCCCACACTGTGCCTGTGTGCTGCAGCTTGCATCTTCGCCTTTGGGAAGCTGCCGCTCGCCGATTCTCCCGGAGGCGAAGAAGCGGCTTCTTCGCACACAGAGCATTGTGGCGAGCGCAGGGAGCTCCTGAGAGCGGTTTGTGCCGAAAGAAGCCCGGGACCGGCACTTAGCTTCGGAGAGCTGCGTATCTGCGTCTTCTGCGTGTCTTGCCGCTCTACACTCAGCAAAAAGCTTTTCCACCATATCTTGCAAGGAGAAACTCTGCCAGGAAAGAAAACATCCAAAATCTTGTTCTAAAGCTTGCACGGGGGTCTGCAAAGAGTTTGGCAAGAATGAAAGGTAGTTGTCCAAAACTCGTTCTTTTCCAATAGAATAACCATGGAAAAGGCAGGAGAGTGGTAAAGTACTGTTTTCTCTAAGTCTGAAGGCTGCCCACACTGTGCCTGTGTGCTGCAGCTTGCATCTTCGCCTTTGGGAAGCTGCCGCTCGCCGATTCTCCCGGAGGCGAAGAAGCGGCTTCTTCGCACACAGAGCATTGTGGCGAGCGCAGGGAGCTCCTGAGAGCGGTTTGTGCCGAAAGAAGCCCGGGACCGGCACTTAGCTTCGGAGAGCTGCGTATCTGCGTCTTCTGCGTGTCTTGCCGCTCTACACTCAGTAAAAAGCTTTTCCACCATATCTTGCAAGGAGAAACTCTGCCAGGAAAGAAAACATCCAAAATCTTCTTCTAAAGCTTGCACGGGGGTCTGCAAAGAGTTTGGCAAGAATGAAAGGTAGTTGTCCAAAACTCGTTCTTTTCCAATAGAATAACCATGGAAAAGGCAGGAGAGTGGTAAAGTACTGTTTTCTCTAAGTCTGAAGGCTGCCCACACTGTGCCTGTGTGCTGCAGCTTGCATCTTCGCCTTTGGGAAGCTGCCGCTCGCCGATTCTCCCAGAGGCGAAGAAGCGGCTTCTTCGCACACAGAGCATTGTGGCGAGCGCAGGGAGCTCCTGAGAGCGGTTTGTGCCGAAAGAAGCCCGGGACCGGCACTTAGCTTCGGAGAGCTGCGTATCTGCGTCTTCTGCGTGTCTTGCCGCTCTACACTCAGCAAAAAGCTTTTCCACCATATCTTGCAAGGAGAAACTCTGCCAGGAAAGAAAACATCCAAAATCTTCTTCTAAAGCTTGCACGGGGGTCTGCAAAGAGTTTGGCAAGAATGAAAGGTAGTTGTCCAAAACTCGTTCTTTTCCAATAGAATAACCATGGAAAAGGCAGGAGAGTGGTAAAGTACTGTTTTCTCGAAGTCTGAAGGCTGCCCACACTGTGCCTGTGTGCTGCAGCTTGCATCTTCGCCTTTGGGAAGCTGCCGCTCGCCGATTCTCCCGGAGGCGAAGAAGCGGCTTCTTCGCACACAGAGCATTGTGGCGAGCGCAGGGAGCTCCTGAGAGCGGTTTGTGCCGAAAGAAGCCCGGGACCGGCACTTAGCTTCGGAGAGCTGCGTATCTGCGTCTTCTGCGTGTCTTGCCGCTCTACACTCAGCAAAAAGCTTTTCCACCATATCTTGCAAGGAGAAACTCTGCCAGGAAAGAAAACATCCAAAATCTTGTTCTAAAGCTTGCACGGGGGTCTGCAAAGAGTTTGGCAAGAAGGAAAGGTAGTTGTCCAAAACTCGTTCTTTTCCAATAGAATAACCATGGAAAAGGCAGGAGAGTGGTAAAGTACTGTTTTCTCTAAGTCTGAAGGCTGCCCACACTGTGCCTGTGTGCTGCAGCTTGCATCTTCGCCTTTGGGAAGCTGCCGCTCGCCGATTCTCCCGGAGGCGAAGAAGCGGCTTCTTCGCACACAGAGCATTGTGGCGAGCGCAGGGAGCTCCTGAGAGCGGTTTGTGCCGAAAGAAGCCCGGGACCGGCACTTAGCTTCGGAGAGCTGCGTATCTGCGTCTTCTGCGTGTCTTGCCGCTCTACACTCAGTAAAAAGCTTTTCCACCATATCTTGCAAGGAGAAACTCTGCCAGGAAAGAAAACATCCAAAATCTTGTTCTAAAGCTTGCACGGGGGTCTGCAAAGAGTTTGGCAAGAATGAAAGGTAGTTGTCCAAAACTCGTTCTTTTCCAATAGAATAACCATGGAAAAGGCAGGAGAGTGGTAAAGTACTGTTTTCTCGAAGTCTGAAGGCTGCCCACACTGTGCCTGTGTGCTGCAGCTTGCATCTTCGCCTTTGGGAAGCTGCCGCTCGCCGATTCTCCCAGAGGCGAAGAAGCGGCTTCTTCGCACACAGAGCATTGTGGGGAGCGCAGGGAGCTCCTGAGAGCGGTTTGTGCCGAAAGAAGCCCGGGACCGGCACTTAGCTTAGGAGAGCTGCGTATCTGCGTCTTCTGCGTGTCTTGCCGCTCTACACTCAGCAAAAAGCTTTTCCACCATATCTTGCAAGGAGAAACTCTGCCAGGAAAGAAAACATCCAAAATCTTGTTCTAAAGCTTGCACGGGGGTCTGCAAAGAGTTTGGCAAGAATGAAAGGTAGTTGTCCAAAACTCGTTCTTTTCCAATAGAATAACCATGGAAAAGGCAGGAGAGTGGTAAAGTACTGTTTTCTCTAAGTCTGAAGGCTGCCCACACTGTGCCTGCGTGCTGCAGCTTGCATCTTCGCCTTTGGGAAGCTGCCGCTCGCCGATTCTCCCGGAGGCGAAGAAGCGGCTTCTTCGCACACAGAGCATTGTGGCGAGCGCAGGGAGCTCCTGAGAGCGGTTTGTGCCGAAAGAAGCCCGGGACCGGCACTTAGCTTCGCAGAGCTGCGTATCTGCGTCTTCTGCGTGTCTTGCCGCTCTACACTCAGCAAAAAGCTTTCCCACCATATCTTGCAAGGAGAAACTCTGCCAGGAAAGAAAACATCCAAAATCTTGTTCTAAAGCTTGCACGGGGGTCTGCAAAGAGTTTGGCAAGAATGAAAGGTAGTTGTCCAAAACTCGTTCTTTTCCAATAGAATAACCATGGAAAAGGCAGGAGAGTGGTAAAGTACTGTTTTCTCTAAGTCTGAAGGCTGCCCACACTGTGCCTGTGTGCTGCAGCTTGCATCTTCGCCTTTGGGAAGCTGCCGCTCGCCGATTCTCCCGGAGGCGAAGAAGCGGCTTCTTCGCACACAGAGCATTGTGGCGAGCGCAGGGAGCTCCTGAGAGCGGTTTGTGCCGAAAGAAGCCCGGGACCGGCACTTAGCTTCGGAGAGCTGCGTATCTGCGTCTTCTGCGTGTCTTGCCGCTCTACACTCAGCAAAAAGCTTTTCCACCATATCTTGCAAGGAGAAACTCTGCCAGGAAAGAAAACATCCAAAATCTTGTTCTAAAGCTTGCACGGGGGTCTGCAAAGAGTTTGGCAAGAATGAAAGGTAGTTGTCCAAAACTCGTTCTTTTCCAATAGAATAACCATGGAAAAGGCAGGAGAGTGGTAAAGTACTGTTTTCTCTAAGTCTGAAGGCTGCCCACACTGTGCCTGTGTGCTGCAGCTTGCATCTTCGCCTTTGGGAAGCTGCCGCTCGCCGATTCTCCCGGAGGCGAAGAAGCGGCTTCTTCGCACACAGAGCATTGTGGCGAGCGCAGGGAGCTCCTGAGAGCGGTTTGTGCCGAAAGAAGCCCGGGACCGGCACTTAGCTTCGGAGAGCTGCGTATCTGCGTCTTCTGCGTGTCTTGCCGCTCTACACTCAGCAAAAAGCTTTTCCACCATATCTTGCAAGGAGAAACTCTGCCAGGAAAGAAAACATCCAAAATCTTCTTCTAAAGCTTGCACGGGGGTCTGCAAAGAGTTTGGCAAGAATGAAAGGTAGTTGTCCAAAACTCGTTCTTTTCCAATAGAATAACCATGGAAAAGGCAGGAGAGTGGTAAAGTACTGTTTTCTCTAAGTCTGAAGGCTGCCCACACTGTGCCTGTGTGCTGCAGCTTGCATCTTCGCCTTTGGGAAGCTGCCGCTCGCCGATTCTCCCGGAGGCGAAGAAGCGGCTTCTTCGCACACAGAGCATTGTGGCGAGCGCAGGGAGCTCCTGAGAGCGGTTTGTGCCGAAAGAAGCCCGGGACCGGCACTTAGCTTCGGAGAGCTGCGTATCTGCGTCTTCTGCGTGTCTTGCCGCTCTACACTCAGCAAAAAGCTTTTCCACCATATCTTGCAAGGAGAAACTCTGCCAGGAAAGAAAACATCCAAAATCTTGTTCTAAAGCTTGCACGGGGGTCTGCAAAGAGTTTGGCAAGAATGAAAGGTAGTTGTCCAAAACTCGTTCTTTTCCAATAGAATAACCATGGAAAAGGCAGGAGAGTGGTAAAGTACTGTTTTCTCGAAGTCTGAAGGCTGCCCACACTGTGCCTGTGTGCTGCAGCTTGCATCTTCGCCTTTGGGAAGCTGCCGCTCGCCGATTCTCCCGGAGGCGAAGAAGCGGCTTCTTCGCACACAGAGCATTGTGGCGAGCGCAGGGAGCTCCTGAGAGCGGTTTGTGCCGAAAGAAGCCCGGGACCGGCACTTAGCTTCGGAGAGCTGCGTATCTGCGTCTTCTGCGTGTCTTGCCGCTCTACACTCAGCAAAAAGCTTTTCCACCATATCTTGCAAGGAGAAACTCTGCCAGGAAAGAAAACATCCAAAATCTTCTTCTAAAGCTTGCACGGGGGTCTGCAAAGAGTTTGGCAAGAATGAAAGGTAGTTGTCCAAAACTCGTTCTTTTCCAATAGAATAACCATGGAAAAGGCAGGAGAGTGGTAAAGTACTGTTTTCTCTAAGTCTGAAGGCTGCCCACACTGTGCCTGTGTGCTGCAGCTTGCATCTTCGCCTTTGGGAAGCTGCCGCTCGCTGATTCTCCCGGAGGCGAAGAAGCGGCTTCTTCGCACACAGAGCATTGTGGCGAGCGCAGGGAGCTCCTGAGAGCGGTTTGTGCCGAAAGAAGCCCGGGACCGGCACTTAGCTTCGGAGAGCTGCGTATCTGCGTCTTCTGCGTGTCTTGCCGCTCTACACTCAGCAAAAAGCTTTTCCACCATATCTTGCAAGGAGAAACTCTGCCAGGAAAGAAAACATCCAAAATCTTGTTCTAAAGCTTGCACGGGGGTCTGCAAAGAGTTTGGCAAGAATGAAAGGTAGTTGTCCAAAACTCGTTCTTTTCCAATAGAATAACCATGGAAAAGGCAGGAGAGTGGTAAAGTACTGTTTTCTCGAAGTCTGAAGGCTGCCCACACTGTGCCTGTGTGCTGCAGCTTGCATCTTCGCCTTTGGGAAGCTGCCGCTCGCCGATTCTCCAGGAGGCGAAGAAGCGGCTTCTTCGCACACAGAGCATTGTGGCGAGCGCAGGGAGCTCCTGAGAGCGGTTTGTGCCGAAAGAAGCCCGGGACCGGCACTTAGCTTCGGAGAGCTGCGTATCTGCGTCTTCTGCGTGTCTTGCCGCTCTACACTCAGTAAAAAGCTTTTCCACCATATCTTGCAAGGAGAAACTCTGCCAGGAAAGAAAACATCCAAAATCTTCTTCTAAAGCTTGCACGGGGGTCTGCAAAGAGTTTGGCAAGAATGAAAGGTAGTTGTCCAAAACTCGTTCTTTTCCAATAGAATAACCATGGAAAAGGCAGGAGAGTGGTAAAGTACTGTTTTCTCGAAGTCTGAAGGCTGCCCACACTGTGCCTGTGTGCTGCAGCTTGCATCTTCGCCTTTGGGAAGCTGCCGCTCGCCGATTCTCCCAGAGGCGAAGAAGCGGCTTCTTCGCACACAGAGCATTGTGGCGAGCGCAGGGAGCTCCTGAGAGCGGTTTGTGCCGAAAGAAGCCCGGGACCGGCACTTAGCTTCGGAGAGCTGCGTATCTGCGTCTTCTGCGTGTCTTGCCGCTCTACACTCAGCCAAAAGCTTTTCCACCATATCTTGCAAGGAGAAACTCTGCCAGGAAAGAAAACATCCAAAATCTTGTTCTAAAGCTTGCACGGGGGTCTGCAAAGAGTTTGGCAAGAATGAAAGGTAGTTGTCCAAAACTCGTTCTTTTCCAATAGAATAACCATGGAAAAGGCAGGAGAGTGGTAAAGTACTGTTTTCTCTAAGTCTGAAGGCTGCCCACACTGTGCCTGCGTGCTGCAGCTTGCATCTTCGCCTTTGGGAAGCTGCCGCTCGCCGATTCTCCCGGAGGCGAAGAAGCGGCTTCTTCGCACACAGAGCATTGTGGCGAGCGCAGGGAGCTCCTGAGAGCGGTTTGTGCCGAAAGAAGCCCGGGACCGGCACTTAGCTTCGGAGAGCTGCGTATCTGCGTCTTCTGCGTGTCTTGCCGCTCTACACTCAGCAAAAAGCTTTTCCACCATATCTTGCAAGGAGAAACTCTGCCAGGAAAGAAAACATCCAAAATCTTGTTCTAAAGCTTGCACGGGGGTCTGCAAAGAGTTTGGCAAGAATGAAAGGTAGTTGTCCAAAACTCGTTCTTTTCCAATAGAATAACCATGGAAAAGGCAGGAGAGTGGTAAAGTACTGTTTTCTCTAAGTCTGAAGGCTGCCCACACTGTGCCTGTGTGCTGCAGCTTGCATCTTCGCCTTTGGGAAGCTGCCGCTCGCCGATTCTCCCGGAGGCGAAGAAGCGGCTTCTTCGCACACAGAGCATTGTGGCGAGCGCAGGGAGCTCCTGAGAGCGGTTTGTGCCGAAAGAAGCCCGGGACCGGCACTTAGCTTCGGAGAGCTGCGTATCTGCGTCTTCTGCGTGTCTTGCCGCTCAACACTCAGCAAAAAGCTTTTCCACCATATCTTGCAAAGAGAAACTCTGCCAGGAAAGTAAACATCCAAAATCTTGTTCTAAAGCTTGCACGGGGGTCTGCAAAGAGTTTGGCAAGAATGAAAGGTAGTTGTCCAAAACTCGTTCTTTTCCAATAGAATAACCATGGAAAAGGCAGGAGAGTGGTAAAGTACTGTTTTCTCTAAGTCTGAAGGCTGCCCACACTGTGCCTGCGTGCTGCAGCTTGCATCTTCGCCTTTGGGAAGCTGCCGCTCGCCGATTCTCCCGGAGGCGAAGAAGCGGCTTCTTCGCACACAGAGCATTGTGGCGAGCGCAGGGAGCTCCTGAGAGCGGTTTGTGCCGAAAGAAGCCCGGGACCGGCACTTAGCTTCGGAGAGCTGCGTATCTGCGTCTTCTGCGTGTCTTGCCGCTCTACACTCAGCAAAAAGCTTTTCCACCATATCTTGCAAGGAGAAACTCTGCCAGGAAAGAAAACATCCAAAATCTTGTTCTAAAGCTTGCACGGGGGTCTGCAAAGAGTTTGGCAAGAATGAAAGGTAGTTGTCCAAAACTCGTTCTTTTCCAATAGAATAACCATGGAAAAGGCAGGAGAGTGGTAAAGTACTGTTTTCTCGAAGTCTGAAGGCTGCCCACACTGTGCCTGTGTGCTGCAGCTTGCATCTTCGCCTTTGGGAAGCTGCCGCTCGCCGATTCTCCCGGAGGCGAAGAAGCGGCTTCTTCGCACACAGAGCATTGTGGCGAGCGCAGGGAGCTCCTGAGAGCGGTTTGTGCCGAAAGAAGCCCGGCACCGGCACTTAGCTTCGGAGAGCTGCGTATCTGCGTCTTCTGCGTGTCTTGCCGCTCTACACTCAGCAAAAAGCTTTTCCAGCATATCTTGCAAGGAGAAACTCTGCCAGGAAAGAAAACATCCAAAATCTTGTTCTAAAGCTTGCACGGGGGTCTGCAAAGAGTTTGGCAAGAATGAAAGGTAGTTGTCCAAAACTCGTTCTTTTCCAATAGAATAACCATGGAAAAGGCAGGAGAGTGGTAAAGTACTGTTTTCTCTAAGTCTGAAGGCTGCCCACACTGTGCCTGTGTGCTGCAGCTTGCATCTTCGCCTTTGGGAAGCTGCCGCTCGCCGATTCTCCCGGAGGCGAAGAAGCGGCTTCTTCGCACACAGAGCATTGTGGCGAGCGCAGGGAGCTCCTGAGAGCGGTTTGTGCCGAAAGAAGCCCGGGACCGGCACTTAGCTTAGGAGAGCTGCGTATCTGCGTCTTCTGCGTGTCTTGCCGCTCTACACTCAGCAAAAAGCTTTTCCACCATATCTTGCAAGGAGAAACTCTGCCAGGAAAGAAAACATCCAAAATCTTGTTCTAAAGCTTGCACGGGGGTCTGCAAAGAGTTTGGCAAGAATGAAAGGTAGTTGTCCAAAACTCGTTCTTTTCCAATAGAATAACCATGGAAAAGGCAGGAGAGTGGTAAAGTACTGTTTTCTCTAAGTCTGAAGGCTGCCCACACTGTGCCTGTGTGCTGCAGCTTGCATCTTCGCCTTTGGGAAGCTGCCGCTCGCCGATTCTCCCGGAGGCGAAGAAGCGGCTTCTTCGCACACAGAGCATTGTGGCGAGCGCAGGGAGCTCCTGAGAGCGGTTTGTGCCGAAAGAAGCCCGGGACCGGCACTTAGCTTCGGAGAGCTGCGTATCTGCGTCTTCTGCGTGTCTTGCCGCTCTACACTCAGCAAAAAGCTTTTCCACCATATCTTGCAAGGAGAAACTCTGCCAGGAAAGAAAACATCCAAAATCTTGTTCTAAAGCTTGCACGGGGGTCTGCAAAGAGTTTGGCAAGAATGAAAGGTAGTTGTCCAAAACTCGTTCTTTTCCAATAGAATAACCATGGAAAAGGCAGGAGAGTGGTAAAGTACTGTTTTCTCGAAGTCTGAAGGCTGCCCACACTGTGCCTGTGTGCTGCAGCTTGCATCTTCGCCTTTGGGAAGCTGCCGCTCGCCGATTCTCCCGCAGGCGAAGAAGCGGCTTCTTCGCACACAGAGCATTGTGGCGAGCGCAGGGAGCTCCTGAGAGCGGTTTGTGCCGAAAGAAGCCCGGGACCGGCACTTAGCTTCGGAGAGCTGCGTATCTGCGTCTTCTGCGTGTCTTGCCGCTCTACACTCAGCAAAAAGCTTTTCCACCATATCTTGCAAGGAGAAACTCTGCCAGGAAAGAAAACATCCAAAATCTTCTTCTAAAGCTTGCACGGGGGTCTGCAAAGAGTTTGGCAAGAATGAAAGGTAGTTGTCCAAAACTCGTTCTTTTCCAATAGAATAACCATGGAAAAGGCAGGAGAGTGGTAAAGTACTGTTTTCTCTAAGTCTGAAGGCTGCCCACACTGTGCCTGTGTGCTGCAGCTTGCATCTTCGCCTTTGGGAAGCTGCCGCTCGCCGATTCTCCCGGAGGCGAAGAAGCGGCTTCTTCGCACACAGAGCATTGTGGCGAGCGCAGGGAGCTCCTGAGAGCGGTTTGTGCCGAAAGAAGCCCGGGACCGGCACTTAGCTTCGGAGAGCTGCGTATCTGCGTCTTCTGCGTGTCTTGCCGCTCTACACTCAGCAAAAAGCTTTTCCACCATATCTTGCAAGGAGAAACTCTGCCAGGAAAGAAAAACATCCAAAATCTTGTTCTAAAGCTTGCACGGGGGTCTGCAAAGCGTTTGGCAAGAATGAAAGGTAGTTGTCCAAAACTCGTTCTTTTCCAATAGAATAACCATGGAAAAGGCAGGAGAGTGGTAAAGTACTGTTTTCTCTAAGTCTGAAGGCTGCCCACACTGTGCCTGTGTGCTGCAGCTTGCATCTTCGCCTTTGGGAAGCTGCCGCTCGCCGATTCTCCCGGAGGCGAAGAAGCGGCTTCTTCGCACACAGAGCATTGTGGCGAGCGCAGGGAGCTCCTGAGAGCGGTTTGTGCCGAAAGAAGCCCGGGACCGGCACTTAGCTTCGGAGAGCTGCGTATCTGCGTCTTCTGCGTGTCTTGCCGCTCTACACTCAGCAAAAAGCTTTTCCACCATATCTTGCAAGGAGAAACTCTGCCAGGAAAGAAAACATCCAAAATCTTGTTCTAAAGCTTGCACGGGGGTCTGCAAAGAGTTTGGCAAGAATGAAAGGTAGTTGTCCAAAACTCGTTCTTTTCCAATAGAATAACCATGGAAAAGGCAGGAGAGTGGTAAAGTACTGTTTTCTCTAAGTCTGAAGGCTGCCCACACTGTGCCTGTGTGCTGCAGCTTGCATCTTCGCCTTTGGGAAGCTGCCGCTCGCCGATTCTCCCGGAGGCGAAGAAGCGGCTTCTTCGCACACACAGCATTGTGGCGAGCGCAGGGAGCTCCTGAGAGCGGTTTGTGCCGAAAGAAGCCCGGGACCGGCACTTAGCTTCGGAGAGCTGCGTATCTGCGTCTTCTGCGTGTCTTGCCGCTCTACACTCAGTAAAAAGCTTTTCCACCATATCTTGCAAGGAGAAACTCTGCCAGGAAAGAAAACATCCAAAATCTTCTTCTAAAGCTTGCACGGGGGTCTGCAAAGAGTTTGGCAAGAATGAAAGGTAGTTGTCCAAAACTCGTTCTTTTCCAATAGAATAACCATGGAAAAGGCAGGAGAGTGGTAAAGTACTGTTTTCTCTAAGTCTGAAGGCTGCCCACACTGTGCCTGTGTGCTGCAGCTTGCATCTTCGCCTTTGGGAAGCTGCCGCTCGCCGATTCTCCCAGAGGCGAAGAAGCGGCTTCTTCGCACACAGAGCATTGTGGCGAGCGCAGGGAGCTCCTGAGAGCGGTTTGTGCCGAAAGAAGCCCGGGACCGGCACTTAGCTTCGGAGAGCTGCGTATCTGCGTCTTCTGCGTGTCTTGCCGCTCTACACTCAGCAAAAAGCTTTTCCACCATATCTTGCAAGGAGAAACTCTGCCAGGAAAGAAAACATCCAAAATCTTGTTCTAAAGCTTGCACGGGGGTCTGCAAAGAGTTTGGCAAGAATGAAAGGTAGTTGTCCAAAACTCGTTCTTTTCCAATAGAATAACCATGAAAAAGGCAGGAGAGTGGTAAAGTACTGTTTTCTCGAAGTCTGAAGGCTGCCCACACTGTGCCTGCGTGCTGCAGCTTGCATCTTCGCCTTTGGGAAGCTGCCGCTCGCCGATTCTCCCGGAGGCGAAGAAGCGGCTTCTTCGCACACAGAGCATTGTGGCGAGCGCAGGGAGCTCCTGAGAGCGGTTTGTGCCGAAAGAAGCCCGGGACCGGCACTTAGCTTCGGAGAGCTGCGTATCTGCGTCTTCTGCGTGTCTTGCCGCTCTACACTCAGCAAAAAGCTTTTCCACCATATCTTGCAAGGAGAAACTCTGCCAGGAAAGAAAACATCCAAAATCTTGTTCTAAAGCTTGCACGGGGGTCTGCAAAGAGTTTGGCAAGAATGAAAGGTAGTTGTCCAAAACTCGTTCTTTTCCAATAGAATAACCATGGAAAAGGCAGGAGAGTGGTAAAGTACTGTTTTCTCGAAGTCTGAAGGCTGCCCACACTGTGCCTGTGTGCTGCAGCTTGCATCTTCGCCTTTGGGAAGCTGCCGCTCGCCGATTCTCCCGGAGGCGAAGAAGCGGCTTCTTCGCACACAGAGCATTGTGGCGAGCGCAGGGAGCTCCTGAGAGCGGTTTGTGCCGAAAGAAGCCCGGGACCGGCACTTAGCTTCGGAGAGCTGCGTATCTGCGTCTTCTGCGTGTCTTGCCGCTCTACACTCAGCAAAAAGCTTTTCCACCATATCTTGCAAGGAGAAACTCTGCCAGGAAAGAAAACATCCAAAATCTTGTTCTAAAGCTTGCACGGGGGTCTGCAAAGAGTTTGGCAAGAATGAAAGGTAGTTGTCCAAAACTCGTTCTTTTCCAATAGAATAACCATGGAAAAGGCAGGAGAGTGGTAAAGTACTGTTTTCTCGAAGTCTGAAGGCTGCCCACACTGTGCCTGCGTGCTGCAGCTTGCATCTTCGCCTTTGGGAAGCTGCCGCTCGCCGATTCTCCCGGAGGCGAAGAAGCGGCTTCTTCGCACACAGAGCATTGTGGCGAGCGCAGGGAGCTCCTGAGAGCGGTTTGTGCCGAAAGAAGCCCGGGACCGGCACTTAGCTTCGGAGAGCTGCGTATCTGCGTCTTCTGCGTGTCTTGCCGCTCTACACTCAGCAAAAAGCTTTTCCACCATATCTTGCAAGGAGAAACTCTGCCAGGAAAGAAAACATCCAAAATCTTCTTCTAAAGCTTGCACGGGGGTCTGCAAAGAGTTTGGCAAGAATGAAAGGTAGTTGTCCAAAACTCGTTCTTTTCCAATAGAATAACCATGGAAAAGGCAGGAGAGTGGTAAAGTACTGTTTTCTCTAAGTCTGAAGGCTGCCCACACTGTGCCTGTGTGCTGCAGCTTGCATCTTCGCCTTTGGGAAGCTGCCGCTCGCCGATTCTCCCGGAGGCGAAGAAGCGGCTTCTTCGCACACAGAGCATTGTGGCGAGCGCAGGGAGCTCCTGAGAGCGGTTTGTGCCGAAAGAAGCCCGGGACCGGCACTTAGCTTCGGAGAGCTGCGTATCTGCGTCTTCTGCGTGTCTTGCCGCTCTACACTCAGCAAAAATCTTTTCCACCATATCTTGCAAGGAGAAACTCTGCCAGGAAAGAAAACATCCAAAATCTTGTTCTAAAGCTTGCACGGGGGTCTGCAAAGAGTTTGGCAAGAATGAAAGGTAGTTGTCCAAAACTCGTTCTTTTCCAATAGAATAACCATGGAAAAGGCAGGAGAGTGGTAAAGTACTGTTTTCTCTAAGTCTGAAGGCTGCCCACACTGTGCCTGTGTGCTGCAGCTTGCATCTTCGCCTTTGGGAAGCTGCCGCTCGCCGATTCTCCCGGAGGCGAAGAAGCGGCTTCTTCGCACACAGAGCATTGTGGCGAGCGCAGGGAGCTCCTGAGAGCGGTTTGTGCCGAAAGAAGCCCGGGACCGGCACTTAGCTTCGGAGAGCTGCGTATCTGCGTCTTCTGCGTGTCTTGCCGCTCTACACTCAGCAAAAAGCTTTTCCACCATATCTTGCAAGGAGAAACTCTGCCAGGAAAGAAAACATCCAAAATCTTGTTCTAAAGCTTGCACGGGGGTCTGCAAAGAGTTTTGGCAAGAATGAAAGGTAGTTGTCCAAAACTCGTTCTTTTCCAATAGAATAACCATGGAAAAGGCAGGAGAGTGGTAAAGTACTGTTTTCTCGAAGTCTGAAGGCTGCCCACACTGTGCCTGTGTGCTGCAGCTTGCATCTTCGCCTTTGGGAAGCTGCCGCTCGCCGATTCTCCCGGAGGCGAAGAAGCGGCTTCTTCGCACACAGAGCATTGTGGCGAGCGCAGGGAGCTCCTGAGAGCGGTTTGTGCCGAAAGAAGCCCGGGACCGGCACTTAGCTTCGGAGAGCTGCGTATCTGCGTCTTCTGCGTGTCTTGCCGCTCTACACTCAGCAAAAAGCTTTTCCACCATATCTTGCAAGGAGAAACTCTGCCAGGAAAGAAAACATCCAAAATCTTGTTCTAAAGCTTGCACGGGGGTCTGCAAAGAGTTTGGCAAGAATGAAAGGTAGTTGTCCAAAACTCGTTCTTTTCCAATAGAATAACCATGGAAAAGGCAGGAGAGTGGTAAAGTACTGTTTTCTCTAAGTCTGAAGGCTGCCCACACTGTGCCTGTGTGCTGCAGCTTGCATCTTCGCCTTTGGGAAGCTGCCGCTCGCCGATTCTCCCGGAGGCGAAGAAGCGGCTTCTTCGCACACAGAGCATTGTGGCGAGCGCAGGGAGCTCCTGAGAGCGGTTTGTGCCGAAAGAAGCCCGGGACCGGCACTTAGCTTCGGAGAGCTGCGTATCTGCGTCTTCTGCGTGTCTTGCCGCTCTACACTCAGCAAAAAGCTTTTCCACCATATCTTGCAAGGAGAAACTCTGCCAGGAAAGAAAACATCCAAAATCTTCTTCTAAAGCTTGCACGGGGGTCTGCAAAGAGTTTGGCAAGAATGAAAGGTAGTTGTCCAAAACTCGTTCTTTTCCAATAGAATAACCATGGAAAAAGGCAGGAGAGTGGTAAAGTACTGTTTTCTCGAAGTCTGAAGGCTGCCCACACTGTGCCTGTGTGCTGCAGCTTGCATCTTCGCCTTTGGGAAGCTGCCGCTCGCCGATTCTCCCGGAGGCGAAGAAGCGGCTTCTTCGCACACAGAGCATTGTGGCGAGCGCAGGGAGCTCCTGAGAGCGGTTTGTGCCGAAAGAAGCCCGGGACCGGCACTTAGCTTCGGAGAGCTGCGTATCTGCGTCTTCTGCGTGTCTTGCCGCTCTACACTCAGTAAAAAGCTTTTCCACCATATCTTGCAAGGAGAAACTCTGCCAGGAAAGAAAACATCCAAAATCTTCTTCTAAAGCTTGCACGGGGGTCTGCAAAGAGTTTGGCAAGAATGAAAGGTAGTTGTCCAAAACTCGTTCTTTTCCAATAGAATAACCATGGAAAAGGCAGGAGAGTGGTAAAGTACTGTTTTCTCTAAGTCTGAAGGCTGCCCACACTGTGCCTGTGTGCTGCAGCTTGCATCTTCGCCTTTGGGAAGCTGCCGCTCGCCGATTCTCCCAGAGGCGAAGAAGCGGCTTCTTCGCACACAGAGCATTGTGGCGAGCGCAGGGAGCTCCTGAGAGCGGTTTGTGCCGAAAGAAGCCCGGGACCGGCACTTAGCTTCGGAGAGCTGCGTATCTGCGTCTTCTGCGTGTCTTGCCGCTCTACACTCAGCAAAAAGCTTTTCCACCATATCTTGCAAGGAGAAACTCTGCCAGGAAAGAAAACATCCAAAATCTTGTTCTAAAGCTTGCACGGGGGTCTGCAAAGAGTTTGGCAAGAATGAAAGGTAGTTGTCCAAAACTCGTTCTTTTCCAATAGAATAACCATGAAAAGGCAGGAGAGTGGTAAAGTACTGTTTTCTCGAAGTCTGAAGGCTGCCCACACTGTGCCTGCGTGCTGCAGCTTGCATCTTCGCCTTTGGGAAGCTGCCGCTCGCCGATTCTCCCGGAGGCGAAGAAGCGGCTTCTTCGCACACAGAGCATTGTGGCGAGCGCAGGGAGCTCCTGAGAGCGGTTTGTGCCGAAAGAAGCCCGGGACCGGCACTTAGCTTCGGAGAGCTGCGTATCTGCGTCTTCTGCGTGTCTTGCCGCTCTACACTCAGCAAAAAGCTTTTCCACCATATCTTGCAAGGAGAAACTCTGCCAGGAAAGAAAACATCCAAAATCTTGTTCTAAAGCTTGCACGGGGGTCTGCAAAGAGTTTGGCAAGAATGAAAGGTAGTTGTCCAAAACTCGTTCTTTTCCAATAGAATAACCATGGAAAAGGCAGGAGAGTGGTAAAGTACTGTTTTCTCGAAGTCTGAAGGCTGCCCACACTGTGCCTGTGTGCTGCAGCTTGCATCTTCGCCTTTGGGAAGCTGCCGCTCGCCGATTCTCCCGGAGGCGAAGAAGCGGCTTCTTCGCACACAGAGCATTGTGGCGAGCGCAGGGAGCTCCTGAGAGCGGTTTGTGCCGAAAGAAGCCCGGGACCGGCACTTAGCTTCGGAGAGCTGCGTATCTGCGTCTTCTGCGTGTCTTGCCGCTCTACACTCAGCAAAAAGCTTTTCCACCATATCTTGCAAGGAGAAACTCTGCCAGGAAAGAAAACATCCAAAATCTTGTTCTAAAGCTTGCACGGGGGTCTGCAAAGAGTTTGGCAAGAATGAAAGGTAGTTGTCCAAAACTCGTTCTTTTCCAATAGAATAACCATGGAAAAGGCAGGAGAGTGGTAAAGTACTGTTTTCTCGAAGTCTGAAGGCTGCCCACACTGTGCCTGCGTGCTGCAGCTTGCATCTTCGCCTTTGGGAAGCTGCCGCTCGCCGATTCTCCCGGAGGCGAAGAAGCGGCTTCTTCGCACACAGAGCATTGTGGCGAGCGCAGGGAGCTCCTGAGAGCGGTTTGTGCCGAAAGAAGCCCGGGACCGGCACTTAGCTTCGGAGAGCTGCGTATCTGCGTCTTCTGCGTGTCTTGCCACTCTACACTCAGCAAAAAGCTTTTCCACCATATCTTGCAAGGAGAAACTCTGCCAGGAAAGAAAACATCCAAAATCTTGTTCTAAAGCTTGCACGGGGGTCTGCAAAGAGTTTGGCAAGAATGAAAGGTAGTTGTCCAAAACTCGTTCTTTTCCAATAGAATAACCATGGAAAAGGCAGGAGAGTGGTAAAGTACTGTTTTCTCTAAGTCTGAAGGCTGCCCACACTGTGCCTGTGTGCTGCAGCTTGCATCTTCGCCTTTGGGAAGCTGCCGCTCGCCGATTCTCCCGGAGGCGAAGAAGCGGCTTCTTCGCACACAGAGCATTGTGGCGAGCGCAGGGAGCTCCTGAGAGCGGTTTGTGCCGAAAGAAGCCCGGGACCGGCACTTAGCTTCGGAGAGCTGCGTATCTGCGTCTTCTGCGTGTCTTGCCGCTCTACACTCAGCAAAAAGCTTTTCCACCATATCTTGCAAGGAGAAACTCTGCCAGGAAAGAAAACATCCAAAATCTTGTTCTAAAGCTTGCACGGGGGTCTGCAAAGAGTTTGGCAAGAATGAAAGGTAGTTGTCCAAAACTCGTTCTTTTCCAATAGAATAACCATGGAAAAGGCAGGAGAGTGGTAAAGTACTGTTTTCTCTAAGTCTGAAGGCTGCCCACACTGTGCCTGTGTGCTGCAGCTTGCATCTTCGCCTTTGGGAAGCTGCCGCTCGCCGATTCTCCAGGAGGCGAAGAAGCGGCTTCTTCGCACACAGAGCATTGTGGCGAGCGCAGGGAGCTCCTGAGAGCGGTTTGTGCCGAAAGAAGCCCGGGACCGGCACTTAGCTTCGGAGAGCTGCGTATCTGCGTCTTCTGCGTGTCTTGCCGCTCTACACTCAGCAAAAAGCTTTTCCACCATATCTTGCAAGGAGAAACTCTGCCAGGAAAGAAAACATCCAAAATCTTGTTCTAAAGCTTGCACGGGGGTCTGCAAAGAGTTTGGCAAGAATGAAAGGTAGTTGTCCAAAACTCGTTCTTTTCCAATAGAATAACCATGGAAAAGGCAGGAGAGTGGTAAAGTACTGTTTTCTCTAAGTCTGAAGGCTGCCCACACTGTGCCTGTGTGCTGCAGCTTGCATCTTCGCCTTTGGGAAGCTGCCGCTCGCCGATTCTCCAGGAGGCGAAGAAGCTGCTTCTTCGCACACAGAGCATTGTGGCGAGCGCAGGGAGCTCCTGAGAGCGGTTTTACTCACTGCCGAAAGAAGCCCGGGACCGGCACTTAGCTTCGGAGAGCTGCGTATCTGCGTCTTCTGCGTGTCTTGCCGCTCTACACTCAGCAAAAAGCTTTTCCACCATATCTTGCAAGGAGAAACTCTGCCAGGAAAGAAAACATCCAAAATCTTGTTCTAAAGCTTGCACGGGGGTCTGCAAAGAGTTTGGCAAGAATGAAAGGTAGTTGTCCAAAACTCGTTCTTTTCCAATAGAATAACCATGGAAAAGGCAGGAGAGTGGTAAAGTACTGTTTTCTCGAAGTCTGAAGGCTGCCCACACTGTGCCTGTGTGCTGCAGCTTGCATCTTCGCCTTTGGGAAGCTGCCGCTCGCCGATTCTCCAGGAGGCGAAGAAGCGGCTTCTTCGCACACAGAGCATTGTGGCGAGCGCAGGGAGCTCCTGAGAGCGGTT